>NW_025777320.1:65000-102310 GCF_021130785.1 Homalodisca vitripennis | reverse complement strand
TAAAATTTTATATTTGAACATTCAATTACCTGTAACTTTGCTGTAGCGATTTTCTATAGAATAATATAGTACGGTTCTATTATAAATTGGTTAGTAAAACACGCCTGAATATATTGATATAGTTTTGTTTTTCAGATGCATAATATGCTTTATTACTTAAATTTTTTCCTCAGTATTCCTAAATGTTTTAAAGCCTAATATAGAGATTTTAGAAGTGATTAGATTTATTGGAATAAAATATCATATCACTCTAAGGTGAGATGCGTGTGAAGCTCAAGTAATGTTATTTTTTTCGTTTATGTGGATGATACCACGATAACATATAAATGTGTGTTCTTTGTTAGAAACAGGGAAATAGAAAAGGAAAATAATTTTTCCTTTCCGAGTTGCTCAGGCCCATTAAAACCAAATAGTGTGGTTGATCTTAATAGTGTTATTTTAACTAGAAATTAATGGACACGGACTGTAGTAGTTAATTTTAATAATTCAAAGAAAGAAAGAAAGTGACATGTATTAGGAATAAGACTATATTCTAGGAGGTTTCAATACTATTCTCAACCATTATGGTAAATTTATAACTTTTAGACACAAAGACAATTATGTGTATTGCTTTTTCATCTCGAATTTATCTTTATAGGACATCAAAAAGTTGAAAAAGAAAGGGATAGTTCATGTTTGGGGTTGACGACACTTATCGCAACCTCCGAGAATAGTAAATATATTAGTTAAGTTTTTCACTATTTAAGTGAGATGATAAACCTTTCGTTGTCATAATTTCTTTATTATAAGACTAGGAAGTTGAAAAAACTGTATATATGAGCAGTTATTTTAAAGGATTGCAGTCCTATTTATAGCCTCCTAGTGGGATAGTTGATCATCAAAAAAAAAGCTATTGTTTGGATTTTTTGAGCATGGTAAATATTAAAACATGTGTTTAATGTTCGAATAAGTCGAGTAAAACTCAGATTATTGTTATTTTATGGTTACAACCGTTTTACATTCTTACACATGTATAGCTTTTGATTACGCTTTTACATTTTAATATTTGCGTTAAGTGATATTCGTGTGAGAGAAACTTTAATGTTTCTTTTGAGGTTGTAGAATTTAGTAATAAGATAGGTGAGCGAGTATTGGTTTTGCTATTGAGATATATTTAAAAACATAAAGTTATTACTTAAAAATACAATTACTCATTGATCACTGAAATATAAGTTGGGACATGTATCATGGGCAAATGTACTAATGTACCAGTAATTAGTTCATAATTTGAATGTGATTACTATGGGTGCAGACTAATGTAACTCCAGTTTTTCGGAATTACCATGAGTACTCGGTTTCGACTCTTTTTAGCGACTTTTAATGTTTGCTATATGAAAGACATTTTAAAAAAAACGTCACTTAATAGTATTATAAAAGTCAGTCTTACCTGTGTCTCCTTATACTCTGCGATATTTCTTAGTCTGTAATAGGCCTTAAGAGACGCCAATCCTGTGGTTCAATACGGTTTAATTGAGAATTGCTCTACGATTATTTATAATCGTACTGTTAAAAACAGAAAATCGGTGTGGCTGATCGAGATGTTATTCAATAGACTCATAGCTTTGGCTTTCCTTCTGGGTCATATTGGGTTGTGTGGTTTTATATGCTGTACCGTTAATTTAATAATGATGAAGTTATTGTAGCTGGAATAGACACCAATCAATGTGTGTTTTACGCAATAGTTTGACCTATTGTATTATAGGTCCAAAATAAAATTGAAAGCCTAAAGCTTTTTTTATACTTGTTTACATATAGTTTGTATATTGTAATCTTTGAAGTGGAGAAAAGGGAATTATAATTTTAAGAAATAAGGTCAGTTTAGAGTGCCTCACGTATCCCATAAACTGGATAATGTCTATCAGGCGTGTACCCCTCTGTACGCTCCAATACCTCTTTTCTTGCAGAGTTATACCTATACTAAAGAACTTCTAAAGTTGTGAGACTAAACTACACGTTATTTAGTGTTATGTAAATACCCAGATGATAATTTACTATTTAAAAACCACCCCACCCCCCCCCCCCCCCCCCCCCCCCCCCCCCCCCCACAAACATATTAGGATCATAATGAAGTAATCTTTTTTTATAGTGCTAATCGTTATGTATTGTTTTTTTATGATATTTACATGAGCCAATACTGCTCGTGAAAATTTGATTATCTCCTAACTATAAATCCTTTTTGCATTAGTTTCCAGTCATAATTATCCCCCCCCCTACTCCCTGTTCAAGCTGGTAACCTGGATATACAGTAAAAAGTAGTGGTGAAAAAGATGTTTATAAAAAAATATTAAAAAGGCTAGTTAGTAAAAATTCTCTTTGTGAAATTCAACAATTGAAGAATTCTATAATAATGAATATGTATAAATAAAAAACACACACACCACACACACCACACACGTTTATATATGATATTTTTAGAATTAATATAAATAATACTAAAAACAATATATTATATATCTATATATATATATAATATATATATATATAGTATATATTATTTATAATACGCCAATAAAACATTGAATCGCAAAAAGTACTTGCTCGCGGCCGCAGTCGAGCCCGGAATTTCTCTACATTTGCCGGGTGAATGTGCTACCATTACACCAACAAGAGCGGACTTACTTTTTCCTAACTTGATTAATATGATATTTGTATTTTTTTATAGTTCGCGTGTTGGGTTGTGCGCGTAGCGTGCGTGCGTGCGTGGCGTTGTGTGTGGTGTGTGTGATGTGTGTGTGTGTGTCGTGTGTGTGTGTGTGGTGTGTGGTGTGTGTGTTTGTGTGTGTGTGTGTGTGTGTGTGTGTGTGTGTGTGTGAATTTGTGGATTATAATGATTGAGTATCTTTTTTAAAAGACAATATTGTCATAAGAGAATTCGTTAGCTTCTTTGTCTCCGCAATAAAATTATAAACTTAAGTGATTTCTTGAAAACTTTTAAGAACGCTTTGAATATACTGGTATTTAGGAATACTGTGTTGATTGGATAGAAGTATAGAAAAGTCTGAGGACAGCTTTTCATTCGTTTTTCTCTGTGTGGGTTAAATTGTCTAAGCTTGAATGCTAGCAATTAAATAAGAAAACCGGATACAGTATGTATTTATAGATTTCTAACAATTATTTATATAAATATTATGTGTAAGTTTAGTAGTTGTTTTGCTTTACAATTTTATTTTATATTGGAACACAATAAATAGACCAGTCTATTAATTTCAAAAAATTATTACTTTAATAGTCATTATAATTCTAAATTTTATCTACCATTTAAATTCAACTTTAATTATACCGTTTAAGGCTGGCTAATATTTGGATGAATATATTTATATTTATTTTAACCGTGATGATTATCTTATTACTTTTCAATTGAATATTTATAGTTATTTCATGTTTCTTTCTTTGCATAAAAATCTCATTTTATTTTAAAAAATCCTGAGCCTCATCTTATATGTGCTCATCGGGAAGATATGGCCCAAATTACTTATAGATTTACCAGATTCTATTTCATCGTAATCATATACATTTTGGGCTTACATTTAAAATTGCACCATAAAACTTTTTAGATAAAATAATGACGAGACGGATTTGAAGGTGGCTTTAAATACTTTAATGTTCAAGTTAATAGTGTAAAAAAAAATAATTATAATGATTAAACCTAGTTAGGGGGTGCCGTATTACCCTCACGATTTATCTATAGAATATATGGTTCATCTTAATCGATGTAATTTAAAAAAATCCATGCACGTAATAAAATTCCTGTTTTTGGCTTAGTCTTATTAGAGAAACTATTTTGCTTTGCAATAAAATTATAAAATTTAAAAAATTATATTCTCAGATATATTGTGTGGGTATTGTTGAAAGCAAAGAATATTAAATTGTTATAAGTTTCCCTTAACCATGATATTATCCATTGTACGAATATAAAAATAATTGACTCATATTTGCAAGGGACATATAAAAACAAAATACTTGTATTAGACCATAAATTTGTACCTTACTTGGCATTTAGTTAGTAATAACTTACCCATTTAACTATTTTCCCTTACTTATAGTCATAGTGTAATACTCTTGTTTACTGTAGCTGTGATAGTATAGAAACATAATTTTAATTGTGAGCGTTCCAAGTTGTAAATTAACAAGTATCCTTAATTTAATAATATAACAAAGTCCCCAATCATAATATTTTAAATTGCAAAACACTACCTGCGTTTAATTTACTTTAGGGGAATATGTTTTTTTTAACAGTAGATTAAGGTGAATTGTATTAAGAAAACAGGTATAATATATATTTAACTGTAGCCAGTTATAAACTAATTATTAAAGGGCAGAACCACAGTATAAAAATATTAATGTGTTTCAGAATTAAAAACGTTTTGTTTGCCAAAGCTTTGGCACAAACTTGGATTTTCTTGAAATAAATGCAAAGGTATATTATAGTATTTATAATTTAATTTACGTGTTTATATAAATGTTCGGGACCGCTATTAAACACTCAGTGTGGATAACGATAATAATGATATAATTATATCATGAAAAGAAAGCTCGATTTTTTTAATTAGATACATTCATGTATTATGTATATTTTAAAATTTAACAAGTCGGTCGCTGTGTAAGACAGACTATATGAATTGTGCAAAGAGAGTCTAGCAATCCATCGATAGTTTTTTGAAAACAGCCCGGAAGTTACATGGCATGACATTGCAGTTAATATGGGCTTACGTTGGACGTAGTAAAGTGCTGGTCTCTCAGATTATTTCAATCCCTTTTTCCATTCTTTGTTCTAAGGAACTTACAAGACATTTGCCCTTTTATTTAATGACACACGGCTAAATCAAATAAAATATTAACAGTGAGTTTGTATTTATTCAAAATTACTGTTTTATTGTAATATTGGTATTGAGTTACATGTTATGCGTATTATGTTTACTGTACACTTTTTACATTAGTTTTATATCTCTGGAGATTACACAATAACAGCTAAGCAATCATGTTTAGTAATTACTGCATATTACACTAGTCTACAGGGCTCCGTATATAATTTTCTTTTCTTTCTTAGTCATTGTGCAAGAAAAGAAGAAGAAACCATACACAACATTAAACGCATACTTAAAATTACAACAATCCTGGAACTAAAAACACAACTCTACCTATACCATTCCAAAATTGCAACATTACCATAATATTTTAAGTTTTATAACAAATTAAATATTTCTTTCAACTTAAATTACAAAACAATTAATTTTATTAGTTCAACTATACAGTGAGTAATATTTAATTTACCAGAGCCATGAAAAAAAAAAAAAGAAAAAATTTGTCTTTTAATATATTATTACAGGTCATTTACAGGACTTCTGGTTAAATTTTTTCTGAAACTTTAAACATTTAAATGAACCTACATAAAAATAACTACCTTTTTTCTTATCTTGATTTTATAAAGTGGTTAAGAAGCATTTTGCAATATATTTTTAAAATAACAGCTAAATACGCCTAACGTTTAGGGACAATCTGAATTTTATATGTAGTAGTTTGTGAATGACCTGAGAATCGTATTATTGCATTATTTTTTCTACATACATCATACTCTTCTTCAAGTGCAATGAAATTTTTTACTTCGTACAGTACTATTAATGCAGTTGAAAGTCTGCGCTACAGAATTATACTGTAACCAAGTTGTTAGTAAACTTACAAAACCACAGTTTCTTTATATTTAAAAATCTCGGTTCTTAAAGACCAGAGAAGCACTGCCAAGAATACAACACCTCCCTGTCACTGAATAAAAACATCGACCTGCAAGGAGTAACTGACAGACTGAACACGGAAAGACATTTCCTTTCACTGTCAGAGTGTGACAGCATTTCATAACGTTAACAGTTTCCTTGAGCTTATTTTTACTTCAGCCTAACTAATAGCAAGTCGTTAAACAAAATAATTCTATTTTAAAATATATTAGTTTCGGTTGTTTAACAAGTACATGGATGTTGTTAGACTAAAATGTGTTTAATTTAGTACATATTTAAATAGTTTTTATAAGGGAGGATTCACAATAAAACTCACGTTTGCACGTAAAATTGTAATGGTTAAGCCAATTAAAAAAGACAAATATAACCTTACGTACAACCTTATTGCAGATTATCTGTCGCAGAAACAAATATACAACCAACACTTATACATCAACATCGGATCGAGAAATCAATATCCACAATATTATTTACGGCCATTGTGTATGAGGACCGTGCAAAACCAATGCGCTACTAGAAGTAGCTTTATTGTCCTTCTATTGTCGAAAGATAGTTTTTTGACTATTCTGAAAACCTTTTGGTTGATATATTTATTAATATGAATAAATATAAATAATTTAAGAATAAATTTACAAAATAATTTAAACTGTATAGTTTATTTCTGATTAGTAATAGCTAAAGAATTAAATTATGATATAATGGTGATGGACATGAAATTATTATATTATTATTAAAAATTGGTCGAGAAATAAATTTCAAAGTAAACTTTAGTTATTCATGCAAAACTTTAAATTGAATTGGTTATCTGAAACTTTAATCTTATTTAAATACTAATACAAACTATTCAAAATATCTAATGCTTTATACAAGTTAAAAGTCAAAAATAAAAGCAATCATATGCGTCTAAATGTGTACCAGATAAATTATCTTTAAAACAAAACTGCTATTAAAACAAACACTTATTACTACAACGTAGAAGCATTCCATACTTCGATTTACCAGGCATCGCTGAGGTTACATGATATATCCAAGTCTACACTTTATTTCGTTAGACTAGATGTGTTACTACACTAAATTAAAATATTTTACAAGATCATCCTTACTACATATTAATGGTTAAACCATAACAATCCGTTCCATGGAACAAGGAAGTCATTAGCTAAAAATATTTTTATGTACGCTTATGCATAATAATCCTTAAACGAATTTTAAACATTAAAAAATCAACACATTCTGATTGCTTACTACTGGACTTTAGTGCTTACACATGGACTCTATCGATTATACCATTTAGTACGTGTACACTGTATCTGCGATGGTAATGCCAGATAATTGCACGGATTGGCACTTATTTTCTTTATGCTATCTCTGAATCCAGTCAGTAATATAATGTTGTATAGTTTATGTTCTTTATCGAAGCCTTAGTTATGGTCTCCAGCGTCCGGCCTTAAACCTATGTAATCTTGTTTTTATTGTGACTTTTTTATTGGTATAAGATTGCACTATATGACTGTTGCTTACCTATAGACACGTGCTGATATTTGAATAAGATTGTATAGTACGTAGCTTAAGTTAGCTGCCTTATCGTGATTTTAATTTGAGTCCTCCAACTAAAAAGTATTGAAAGTGAAATGCTATTTTCCTTGAAAAGGGTATTTTGTACTTATAATCCTACAATTACTACACAAATAATTCAGAGCTGTGTATTAAATTCTTAATCAAATTTATTTAAAGTAAACACAGATTAAGATTTTTTAAAATATATATTGAATACAAATAAAGGCTTTAATAAATATAAATGGCTTCTTTTTTTTATTAGATAGTTAATGTTTTAACTATTAACAAATGCCTGTTTTTACAAAAAAAATTCCATTACTAATCTAAAAACCAATTCACTTGTGCTTATAAACACCACCAGGGGCGAAGCATGTGTGCATTATATTTCAGCGTACACTTGTATATATGAAATCGTGTCAGATATTGGAGTGACTTTTAGCTTCAGCAATGCTAAAAATAGAATAATTTATGTTAAATTTGAATGGGTGATATAAGCGTATCCTCTAATATTTTATATTTATTAAGATTTGTTTGTTTAATACACACCACTAGGTGTCTTGTTGTAATAATCTTAATTTATTTTAACTTCCACTGGATCATTTAGTTTCTTAAGCTTTTATTGTTGTCCTGAGGAGCCTTTTTATTGTGGAAATGTTTTAGTCACTGTGGCTCTCTGAGAATGTAACTCTCAAGTACCAAGGTACACTTGGGCTCTAGACACCAACAGCTTCTGACTCGCTTTGTTCTGCATTTGACTATAAGTTTATCAAATATTTTGAAACTTCTAGTCATTAAAAGCCATACACATAAAATGTTTATAAATTCTTCTGTCTCTTGTGCTATCTATTTAGTAATGGTTATCATTACATTTTTGAAAGATTGTAAATAGGTATGATATGGCTTAAAACATATTTATTCAATTTTATAAATATAGTGTTTTTATGTGGAGGGTAAAATTGTATTATAAGAAATAATAATATTGAACTTCAAATCTATACACGCTCAGTACATTCGAAAGATTAAGATACAGTTTTACAAATGAGTGTAAATTTTTAGTGCAAGAAGGTAATAATTTTATTTTAAGGGATAAATAAGTGTAATATACTTGGTTCTTTCACAAACCATAGTAAAAAAACATACAGCATTATAATTAATTTAAGTTATGAACAGCATAAATCTTACATTTAATAAATAATTGTGAAAATAGTAAAGTGTTTGTTTGGTTCCAGAACATAGCTTTTTAAACTTTAACGCCCAAATACTTAACTTACATACATCAATAAAAATATTATTATCTCATGAGTAAAAAGATGTTTCTGTTTAATTAACACTCAATGACTTTGTATGGAAACGGAACCCTTCAACAATAGGCATTGTTTCAAGTTTGATAGAAAAACTTACACAATGGCGAACAACAAAAGTCGGTTTACAAAGGTATGCCTCAGTAAACAACTGTGTGTACTGAACTGGTATTTTATAAGCTTATTGCTTACTATATTATCATAGATTTTAGAACTCTAGGGTTTTTTATACAAATAAACGGTAAACTGTATGGACATTTTATATGGAGACTATGCCAAAGATTTTTAGATAATTTTACTAAGTACTTCATTTCTATACCAACGAAATTTTTTTGTGTTTTCACTCTTATGAAAAATAATTCAATTCATCTGCAGTATTTAAACGAATACAAATTCTTCTACATTAGTTTAGTATCATATTTGCTACGACTACTCAGAAATCGATTTAATGATAGTTCCACTGATAATAGTTGTGGGATCATTACTTTAAATTTTACATATTATTACAAACCAAACAGACTGACACTACAGTAAATACTATTTTTAGTTTCAAAAATGTAGACACGTAAATTTAAAGTTATAAGTAAACTCTCACTGTGAGACAAGTAAGACAACAGTTGAAAACAGTTTCCGCGACCTTGCGTCCCTTATAGCGCAACGCAATAACCATCGGTCTTCATCCAACATGATGTTTTGTAACGGAACCTTACTATAAAGCTCATTAATATGAAATACAGACGTTTTGGACTACTAAGAAATATATCTAAGAAATTTAAAATAAAAAAATTAATCTAAACTACAGTCTAATTTTTAAGTACTACACATTTCACTAACCTAGTTATTGCTCTTGATTATCAAATCCACTATTAAATTGTTAAATGGAAAGAAATTGTGAAGATTAACTTTCTGAAAGAGAAAAAGTGATAAGGACGGTGAAAGAAAGAAAGAATAAAACTACCAAAAATCTTAATTAAAATCTACCAAAAACAATTCTAAAAGTAATAAGTCTTACAAAATATGTTTTTAAATAAAGTTTTCCTTGATCGGAAGGGTCAAGCACAAATGGGATGACATAATCTATCAACGGAAATATGTGTGAGATTATAAAATTTATAATTGAACATCAATTACCTGTAACTTTGCTAGCGATTTTCTATAGAATAATAAGTAGGTCATATAAATTGGTTAGTAAACACTCTGAATATATGATATAGTTTTTGTTTCAGATGTACATATGCTTTATTACTTAATTTTTTCCAGAATTCCTAAATGTTTTAAAGCAAATATAGATATTTTAGAAGTATTAATTTATTGGAAACTCTAAGAGTGTTTGATCTTAGGATACATAATTTATTTCTTCGTTTAAGTGATGAACAACGTACATATAAATGTTTTTTCTTTGTAGAACAGGGAAATAGAAAAGGAAAATATTTTTCCTTTCGAGTTGCAGCCCCATTAAAACAAATAGGTGGTTGATCTTAATAGTGTATTTCTAACTAAATAATGACACGGATGTGTGTTAATTTTATAATTCAAAGAAAGTGACAAGTATAGAAAAGAATGATCTCTAGGGGTTTCAATAACTATTTCAACCATTATGGGTAATTTATACTTTTAGAACACAAGACAATTATGTGTTATTGCTTTCATCTCGAATTTATCTTTATAGGACATCAAAAAGTTGAAAAAGAAAGGATAGTTCATGTAGGGGTTTGCGACCTTATCAACCTCCGAGAATAGTAAATATTAGTTAATTTTTACACTATTTAAGTGATGATAAACTTTCGTGTCATATTTCTTTATTATAAGAATTAGGAAGTTGAAAAAATGTATATATGAGCAGTTATTTTAAAGGTTTGCAGTCCTATTATAGCCCCTATTGGTAGTATATCATCAAAAAAAGCTATTGTATTGGATTTTTGAGCTGGAAATATTAAACTGTGTATAATGTCGATAAGTCGAGTAACAAAATATAGTTCTTATATGGGTTACAACCCGTTTACATTCTTACACATGTATAAGCTTTTGATAACGCTATACATTTTTATATTTGCGTTATGAGATATTCGTGTGAAAAACTTTAATTTTCTCATGAGGTTGTAGAATTAGTAATAAATAGGTGAGCGAGTATAGGTTTTGCCTATTAGATATTATTAAAAACATAAAGTTATTACTTACAACTACATATACTATTGTCACTGAAATATAGTTGGGACAAGTATCATGGAAATGTAATAATGTACCAGCTAATTAGTTCATAATTGAATGTGATTACTATTGGTGCAGACTAATGTACTCCAGTTTTTCGGATTACCATGGAGTACTCGGTTTCGCTCTTTTACGACTTTTATGTTCTTTTATGAAGACATTTTTAAAAAAACGTCACTTAATAGTATAATAAAAAGTCAGTCTACCTGTGTCTCTATACCTGCGATATTTCTTAGTAGTAAAGGCCTAGAGACGCCAACCTTGGTTCAATAGGTTTAATTGAGAATTCTATATATTAGTAATCGTACTGTTAAAAACAGTAAAATCGTGTGTCTGATCGAATGTATTCAAACTCATAGCTTTGGCTTTCCTTTGGGTCATATGGCGTTGTGTGGTTTTATATGCTGTCCCTTAATTTAAAATGCAGAAGTATTGTAGTGGAATACACAATCAATGTGTGTTTTACAATAGTTTGACTATTGTATATAGGTCAAAATAAAATTGAAGCTAAAGCTTTTTATACTTGTTACATATAGTTTGTATATTGTAACTTTGAAGTGGAGAAAAGGGAATTACTAAAATATAAGAAAAAGGTCAGTTTATTGCCTCACGTACTCCCATAAACTGAAATGTCAAACCAGGCTGTACCCCTCTGTACCCCAATAACTCTCTTCTTGCAGAGTTTACCTTACTAAAGAACTTCTAAAGTTGTGAGACAAACTACACGTAATTTAGTGTTATGTAATACCCAGATGATAATTTACTATTTAATATTGAACATAATGAAGTAACTTTTATATAGTGCTAATCGTATGTATTGTTTTTTTATATTGTACACTGATCCAATACTGCTCGTGAAAATATGATAACTCCTAACTATAAATCCTTTTTCATTAGTTTCCAGTCATAATTACTCTGTCAAGCTAGGTAACCTGGAAACAGTAAAAAGTAGTGGTGAAAAGATTGTTATAAAAAATATTAAAAAGGCATTATAAAAATTCTCTTTGTGAATTCAACAATAAAGAATTCATATAATAATGAATATGTATAAATAAACACACACACACACACACAACACACACACACACACGTATATATATATATATATATAATATAATAATACAATATACATTATATATATATATATATATATATATATATATATATATATATATATAGATATAATACCAATAAACATTGAATCGCAAAAAGTACGTTGCTCCGCCGGCAGTCGAGCCCGGATCTCTCACTTGCCGGGTGAATGTGCTAACCATTACACCACAGAGCGCTTACTTTTCCTAATTATTAATTATATTGTATTTTTATATTATGTGTGTGTGCGCGTGCGTGCGTGCGTGCGTGTGTGTGTGTGTGTGTGTGTGTGTGTGTGTGTGTGTGGTGTGTGTGTGTGTGTGTGTGTGTGTGTGTGTGTGTTGTGTGTGTGTGTGTGTGGTGTGTGTTGTGTGTGTGTGTGTGTGTAGTGTGTGTAATTTTTGTTGGATTAATTATAATGATTGGGAAGTATTTGTTTCTAAATGAAAATATTGGTCAAAATCGTTTAGCTTCTCATTCTCCGCAATATAATGTATAAATCTTTAAGGATTTCTTGAAAACTTAATAGAAACGCTGTTGAATTAATACTGGTATTTTAGGGAATAATGTGTTTTAAGATGTATAGAAAAGACTGAGGACAAGCTTTTCATTCGTTTTACCTCTATTGGGTAAATTGTCCTAGCTTGAATAGCACGCAATAATATTTAAGAAAAGCACGGATACAGTATTATTTATAGCAGATTTCTAAACCAATTTATTTAATATAAAATATTATGTGTAAGCTAGTATTTGTTTTGCTTTACAAGTTTTATTTTATATTGGAAACACAATAAATTAGAGCCAGGTGTGGAGCCAGTCAGCAAATGTCGCACTCAGGGGGTTACAAGGGGCTTATGTCTATTTAATTTCAAAAATTATTCACTTTTAATTGTCCATAAATTCTAAAATTTCCTACCATTTTAAATTTCAACTTTAAATATAACGTTTTTAGCGGCTAATGATATTGGACTAAGTATATTATATTTTTTACCTGATTGAAATCTTATTAGCTTTAATTGAATTTAAAGTTATTTTCATGTTCTTTTGCAATAAAATCTCATTTAATTTTTAATACTGAGCCTCTCATTATATGTGCTCATCGGAAGATGGGGCCAAATTACTAGTACGATTTACCTCAGATCTTCTATTCATCTAAATTCATATACATTTGGGCCTACATTTAACAATTGCTAGCGCCTATAAAACGTTTTCTTTTTTAAATAAATAATGACGAGACGGATTGAAGGTGCTTTAAATACTTTTGTAAAATGTTCAAGTTAAAAAAAAATATTTATATGATTAAATATTAGGGGCGTAGTACTCCACGATTTTTATCTATGAAAAAAAGGTTCAATCTTAATTCGATGCTAATTTAAAGAAATCTATGCATTAGCTAATAAAATTCCTTGTTTTTTGGCTAGTCTTATTAGAGAAACTTTTTTGCTTAGCAATGAAAATTATAAAAATTTAAAAAATTATATTCTCACAGATATAATTTGTGGGGTATATGTTGTTGAAAGCCAAAGAATATCTAATTGGTTTAAAAAGTTTTTCCTTACCATGATATTAATCATTTGTAACGAATAATAAAAATAATGAACCCAAATTGCAGAGAACATATAAACCAAAATAACTTTTGTATTTAGACCACGTAAATCTTGTATTTTGGGTATTTTTAAGTTATACTTAACATCATTACTATCTTTCCTTCATAACTTATAAGACATAGTAAATATCTGGTTTACTGTAGCTTGTGAAGTATTAGAACATATTTAATATTGTGAGCGTCCGCAAGTATGTAAAATGTAATCCTAAATTTATATTTATAACCAAAGCCCAATCATAATATCTTTTATTGGGCGCCATACCTGCGTTTGGTATATAGGGAGATAGCTAGACGAGTCCGTAATATGAGAGTGCTGTGGATTCGTATGTTTTTACAGTGATAAGGGTGAATTGTATTAAAAAACAGGATAATATAGGTTAAACTTGTAGCAGTGTATAACTAATTTAAAGGGCAGACCACAGTATAAAAATATTAATTTTCAGAATAAAAAACCGTTTGTTTCAAAGCTTTGGCACAAACTTGGATTTTCTTGAAATAAATGCAAAGGTATATAGTATTATTAATTACGTGTTTTTAAATGTTCGACCTAATAACACTCATGTGGATAACGATAATATGATATAATTTAACATGAAAAGAAAGCGTTTTTAATTGATACATCATGATTAGTATATTTTAAATTTACAATCGTCGCTGTGTAAGAACTGACTATGATTGTGCAAAGAGAGTTAGCAATCCATCGAAGTTTACAGCCCGGAGTACATGGCATGACATTGCAGTATATGGGCTTACGTGACGTGTATAGTGCTGTCTCTCAGATATTTCACCCTTTTTCCATTCTTTGTTCTAAGGAACTTACAAGACATTTGCCCTTTATTTAAACACGACGCAAAAATCAAATAAAATATACAGTGAGTTTTATTATTCAAATTACTGTTGTAAATATTGGTAGAGTACTTTATGGTATTATGTTTTTACTGACTTTTTAATTTTTTAATCTTGGATTTTACACAATACAGCAAAGCAATCAGTTAGTAATTACTGCATTACATAGTACAGGCTGTATATAATTTTCTTTTCTTTTAGCATTGTGAAGAAACTACACAAATAAACCATCTAAAATACCACAATCCTGGAACTAAAAACACCTTTTACCATATCAAAATGCAAATTACCATAATATTTATTTATAAAAATTAAATATTTCTTCAACTTAACAACAATTAATTTATTATTAACTATAAAGTAGTAATATTAATTACAGAGCATGAATTTGTCTTTTATTTTATACAGGTCATTACGGACTTCTGGTAAATTTTCTGAACTTTAAATTTAATGAACCTAATAAAAATAACTACCTTTTTCTATCTTGATTTAAAAGTTAAGAAAGATTTGCAATATTTTAAAAATAACAGCTAAATACGCTACGTTAGGAAATGAATTTTATTATTATATTTGTGAATGGACTGAATCGTTTATGCATATTTTTCTACCATTACTCTTCTCAACAATGAAATTTTTACTTCGTACAGTACTAAATGCAGTTGAAGTCTGCGCTACCAGAATTATATGTAACCAAGTTGTAGTAAAACTTACAAAACCACAGTTCTTTATTTAAAAATCGTCAAAGACCAGAGAAGCACTGCCAAGATACAAACCCTCCACTGCACTGAATAAAACATCACCTCAGAGTAATGACAGACTGAACACGGAAGACTTCCTTTCCTGTCAAGTGTGACAGCATTTCATAACGTTACAGTTTTCCTTGAGCTTATTTTTACTTCAGCCTAACTAATAGCAAGTCGTTAAACAAAATAATTCTATTTTAAAATATATTAGTTCGGTTGTTTTAACAAGTTACATGGATGTTGTTAGACTAAAATGTGTTTAATTTAGTACATATTTAAATAGTTTTATAAGGGGAGGATTCACAATAACTCACGTTTGCACGTAAAATTGTAATGGTTTAAGCCAATTAAAAAAGACAAATATAACCTTAGACCAACCTTATTTGAAGATTATCTGTCGCAGAAACAAATATACAACCAACACTTATACATCAACATCGGATCGAGAAATCAATATCCACAATATTATTACGGCCATTGTGGTATGAGGACCGTGCAAAACCATGCGCTACTAGAAGTAGCTTTATTGTCCCTTCTATTGTCGAAAGATAGTTTTGACTATTCTGAAAACCTTTTGGTTGATATATTTATTAATATGAATAAATAAAAAAATTTAAGAATAAATTTACAAAATAATTTAACTGTATAGTTTTTTCTGATTGTAATAGCTAAAGAAATTAAATTATGATATAATGGTGAATGGACATGAAATTATTAATTATTATTAAAAAATTGTGTCGAGAAATAAATTTCAAATAAACTTTAGTTATTCATGCAAAACTTAAATTGAATTGGTTATCTGAAACTTTAATCTTATTTAAATACTAATACAAACTATTCAAAATATCTAATGCTTTATACAAGTTAAAAGTCAAAAATAAAAGCAATCATATGCGTCTTAAATGTGTACCAGATATATTATCTTTAAAACAAAACTGCTATTAAAACAAACACTTATTACTACAACGTAAGAAGCATTCCATACTTTCGATTTACCAGGCATCGCTGAGTTACATGATATATCCAAGTCTACACTTTATTTCGTTAGACTAGATGTGTTACTACACTAAATTAAAATATTTTACAAGATCATCCTTACTACATATTAATGGTTAAACCATAACAATCCGTTCCATGGAACAAGGAAGTCTTAGCTAAAAATATTTTTATGTACGCTTATGCATAATAATCCTTAAACGAATTTAAACATTAAAAAATCAAACATTCTGATTGCTTACTACTGGAACTTTAGTGCTTACACATGGACTCTATCGATTATACCAATTTAGTACGTGTACACTGTATCTGCGATGGTAATGCCAGATAATTGCACGGATTGGGCACTTATTTTTCTTTATGCTATCTCTGAATCCAGTCAGAAATATAATGTTGTTATTTATGTTCTTTATCGAAGCCTTAGTTATGGTCTCCAGCGTCCGGCCTTAAACCTATGTAATCTTGTTTTTATTGTGACTTTTTATTGGTAATAAGATTGCACTATATGACTGTTGCTTAACGCTATAGGACACGTGCTGAATTTGAAAAGATTGTATAGTACGTAGCTTAAGTTAGCTGCCTTATCGTGATTTTTAATTTGAGTCCTCCAACTAAAAAGTATTGAAAGTGAAATGCTTTTTCCTTGAAAAGGGTATTTTGTACTTTATAATCCTACAATTACTACAAAATAATTCAGAGCTCTGTATTAAATTCTTAATCAAATTTATTTAAAGTAAACACAGATTAAGATTTTTAAAATATATATTGAATACAAATAAAGGCTCTTTAATAAATATAAATGGCTTCTTTTTTTTATTAGATAGTTAATGTTTTAACTATTAACAAATGCCTGTTTTTACAAAAAAAAATTCCATTACTAATCTAAAAACCCAATTCACATTGTGCTTATTAACACCACCAGGGGCGAAGCATGTGTGCATTATATTTCAGCGTACACTTGTATATATGAAAATCGTGTCAGATATTGGAGTGACTTTTAGCTTCAGCAATGCTAAAAATAGAATAATTTATGTTAAATTTGAATGGGTGATATAAGCGTATCCTCTAATATTTTATATTTATTAAGATTTGTTGTTTAATACACACCACTAGGTGTCTTGTTGTAATAATCTTAATTTATTTTAACTTCCACTGGATCATTTAGTTTCTTAAGCTTTTAATGTTGTTGAGGAGCCTTTTTATTGTGGAAAATGTTTAGTCACTGTGGCTCTCTGAGAAATGTAACTCTCAAGTACCAAGGTTACACTTGGGCTCTAGACACCAACAGCTTCTGACTCGCTTTGTTCTGCATTTGGACTATAAGTTTATCAAATATTTTGAAACTTCTAGTCATTAAAAGCCATACACATAAAAATGTTTATAAATTCTTCTGTCTCTTGTGCTATCTATTTAGTAATGGTATCATATTACATTTTGAAAGATTGTAAATAGGTATGATATGGCTTAAAAACATATTTTATTCAATTTTATAAATATAGTGTTTTTATGTGGAGGGTAAAATTGTATTATAAGAAAATAATAATATTGAACTTCAAATCTATACACGCTTCAGTACATTCGAAAGATTAAGATACAGTTTTACAAATGAGTGTAAATTTTTTAGTGCAAGAAGGTAATAATTTTATGTTAAGGGATAAATAAGTGTAATATACTTGGTTCTTTCACAAACCATAGTAAAAAAACATACAGCATTATAATTAATTTAAGTTATGAACAGCATAATCTTACATTTAATAAATAATTGTGAAAATAGTAAGTGTTTTGTTTGGTTCCAGAACATAAGCTTTTTAAACTTTAACGCCCAAATACTTAACTTACATACATCAATAAAAATATATTATCTCATGAGTAAAAAGATGTTTCTTGTTTAATAACACTCAATGACTTTGTATGGAAACGGAACCCTCAACAATAGGCATTGTTCAAGTTTGTGAAAGAAAAACTTACACAATGGCGAACAACAAAAGTCGGTTTACAAAGGTATGCCTCAGTAAACAACTGTGTGTACTGAACTGGTATTTTATAAGCTTATTGCTTACTATATTATCATAGATTTTAGAACTCTAGGGTTTTTTATACAAATAAACGGTAAACTGAATGGACATTTTTATATGGAGACTATGCCAAAGATTTTTAGATAATTTTACTAAGTACTTCATTTCTATACCAACGAATTTTTTGTGTTTTCACTCTTATGAAAAATAATTCAATTCATCTGCAGTATTTAAACGAATACAAATTCTTCTACATTAGTTTAGTATCATATTTGCTACGACACTCAGAAATCGATTAATGATAGTTCCACTGATAATAGTTGTGGGATCATTACTTTAAAATTTTACATATATTACAAACCAAACAGACTGACACTACAGTAAATACTATTTTTAGTTTCAAAATGTAGGTCACGTAAATTTAAAGTTATAAAGTAAACTCTCACTGTGAGACAAGTAAGACAACAGTTGAAAACAGTTTTCCGCGACCTTGCGTCCCTTATTAGCGCAACGCAATAAACCATCGGTCTTCATCCAACATGATGTTTTTGTAACGGAACCTTACTATAAAGCTCATTAATATGAAATACAGACGTTTTGGACTACTAAGAAAATATATCTAAGAAATTTAAAATAAAAAAATTAATCTAAAACTACAGTCTAATTTTAAGTACTACACATTTCACTAACCTAGTTATTGCTCTTGATTATCAAATCCACTATTAAAATTGTTAAATGAAAGAATTGTGAAATTAACTTTCTGAAAGAGAAAAAGTGATAAGGACGGTGAAAGAAAGAAATAAAAACTACCAAAAATCTTAATTAAAATCTACCCAAAAACAATTCTAAAAGTAATAAGTCTTACAAAATATGTTTTTAAATAAAGTTTCTTCCTTGATCGGAAGGGTCAAGCACAAATGGGATGACATAATCTATCAACGGAAATATGTGTGAGATTATAAAATTTATAATTGAACATCAATTACCTGTAACTTTGCTAGCGATTTTCTATAGAATAATAAGTAGGTCATATTAAATTGGTTAGTAAACACTCCTGAATATATGATATAGTTTTTGTTTCAGATGTACATATGCTTTATTACTTAATTTTTCCAGAATTCCTAATGTTTTAAAGCAAATATAGATATTTTAGAAGTATTAATTTATTGGAAACTCTAAGAGTGTTTGATCCTTAGGATACATAATTTATTTCTTCGTTTAAGTGATGAAAACAACGTACATATAAATGTTTTTCTTTGTAGAACAGGGAAATAGAAAAGGAAAATATTTTTCCTTTCGAGTTGCAGCCCCATTAAAACAAATAGGTGGTTGATCTTAATAGTGTATTTCTAACTAAAATAATGACACGGATGTGTGTTTAATTTTATAATTCAAAGAAAGTGGACAAGTATAGAAAAGAATGATCTCTAGGGGTTTTCAATACTATTTCAACCATTATGGGTAATTTATACTTTTAGAAAACACAAGACAATTATGTGTTATTGCTTTCATCTCGAATTTATCTTTACTAGGACATCAAAAAGTTGAAAAAGAAAGGATAGTTCATGTAGGGTTGCGACCTTATCAACCTCCGAGAAATAGTAAATATTAAGTTAATTTTTACACTATTTAAGTGATGATAAACTTTCGTGTCATATTTCTTTATTATAAGAATTAGGAAGTTGAAAAAAATGTTATATGAGCAGTTATTTTAAAGGTTGCAGTCCATTATTATAGCCCCTATTGGTAGTATATCATCAAAAAAAAGCTATTGTATTGGATTTTTTGAGCTGGAAATATTAAACTGTGTATAATGTCGATAAGTCGAGTAACAAAATATAGTTCTTATATGGGTTACAACCCGTTTACATTCTTACACATGTATAAGCTTTTGATAAACGCTATACATTTTTATATTTGCGTTATGAGATATTCGTGTGAAAAACTTTAATTTTCTCATGAGGTTGTAGAATTAGTAATAAATAGGTGAGCGAGTATAGGTTTTGCCTATTAGATATTATTAAAAACATAAAGTTATTACTTACAACTACATATACTATTGTCACTGAAATATAGTTGGGACAAGTATCATGGAAATGTACTAATGTACCAGCTAATTAGTTCATAATTGAATGTGATTACTATTGGTGCAGACTAATGTACTCCCAGTTTTTCGGATTACCATGAGTACTCGGTTTCGCTCTTTTACGACTTTTATGTTCTTTATGAAGACATTTTTAAAAAAACGTCACTTAATAGTATAATAAAAAGTCAGTCTACCTGTGTCTCTATACCTGCGATATTTCTTAGTAGTAAAGGCCTAGAGACGCCAACCTTGGTTCAATAGGTTTAATTGAGAATTCTATATAATTTAGTAATCGTACTGTTAAAAACAGTAAAATCGTGTGTCTGATCGAATGTATTCAAACTCATAGCTTTGGCTTTCCTTTGGGTCATATGGCGTTGTGGTGGTTTTATATGCTGTCCCCTTAATTTAAAATGCAGGAAGTATTGTAGTGGAATACACAATCAATGTGTGTTTTACAATAGTTTGACCTATTGTATATAGGTCAAAATAAAAATTGAAGCTAAAGGCTTTTTATACTTGTTACATATAGTTTGTATATTGTAACTTTGAAGTGGAGAAAAGGGAATTACTAAAATATAAGAAAAAGGTCAGTTTATTGCCTCACGTACTCCCATAAACTGAAATGTCAAACCAGGCTGTACCCCTCTGTACCCCAATAAAAACTCTCTTTCTTCTTGCAGAGTTTACCTTACTAAAGAACTTCTAAAGTTGTTGAGACAAACAAACTACACGTAATTTAGTGTTATGTAATACCCAGATGATAATTTACTATTTAATATTGAACATAATGAAGTAACTTTTATATAGTGCTAATCGTATGTATTGTTTTTTTATATTGTACACTGATCCAATACTGCTCGTGAAAATATGATAACTCCTAACTATAAATCCTTTTTCATTAGTTTCCAGTCATAATTACTCTGTCAAGCTGGTAACCTGGAAACAGTAAAAAGTAGTGGTGAAAAGATTGTTATAAAAAAAATATTAAAAAGGCATTATCAAAAATTCTCTTTGTGAATTCAACAATAAAGAATTCATATAATAATGAAATATGTAATAAATAAACACACACACACACACACACACACACACACGTATATATATATATAATATAATAATACAATATAATTATATATATATATATATATATATATATATATATATATTATATATATATATATAATACCAATAAACATTGAATCGCAAAAAGTACTTGCTCCGCCGGCAGTCGAGCCCGGATCTCTCACTTGCCGGGTGAATGTGCTACCATTACACCACAGAGCGCTTACTTTTCCTAATTATTAATTATATTGTATTTTTATATTATGTGTGTGTGCGCGTGCGTGCGTGCGTGCGTGTGTGTGTGTTGTGTGTGTGTGTGTGTGTGTGTGTGTGTGTTGTGTGTGTGTGTGTGTGTGTGTGTGTGTGTGTGTGTGTGTGTGTGTGTGTGTGTGTGTGTGAATTTGTGGATTATAATGATTGAGTATTTTTCTAAATGAAATATTGTCAAAATCGTTAGCTTCATTCTCCGCAATAAAATTATAAACTTAAGGATTTCTTGAAAAACTTATAGAACGCTTTGAATATACTGGTATTTAGGAATAATGTGTTAAGAAGTATAGAAAAGACTGAGACAAGCTTTTCATTCGTTTTCTCTTTGGGTAAATTGTCTAGCTTGAATGCAGCAATAAATTAAGAAACACGGATACAGTATTATTTATAGATTTCTAACAATTATTTATATAAATATTATGTGTAAGTAGTATTTGTTTTGCTTTACAATTTTATTTTATATTGGAACACAATAAATAGACCAGTCTATTAATTTCAAAAATTATTACTTTAATTGTCATAAATTCTAAATTTCTACCATTTAAATTCAACTTTAATATATATACGTTTAGCGGCTAATATTTGGATAATATATTATATTTTACCTGATGATATCTTATTACTTTAATTGAATTTAAAGTTATTTCATGTTCTTTGCATAAAATCTCATTTAATTTTTAATCTGAGCCCTCACTTATATGTGCTCATCGGAAGAATGGCCAAATTACTATAGATTTACCAGATTCTATTCATCTAATCATATACATTTGGGCTACATTTAAAATTGCACCTAAAACTTTTTAATAAAATAATGACGAGACGGATTGAAGGTGCTTTAAATACTTTAATGTTCAAGTTAAAAAAAAAAATAATTATATGATAAATATTAGCGTATACTCCACGATTTATCTATGAAAATGGTTCATCTTAATCGATGTAATTTAAAAAATCATGCACGTAATAAAATTCCTGTTTTTTGGCTAGTCTTATTAGAGAAACTTTTTGCTTGCAATAAATTATAAAATTTAAAAAAATTATATTCTCAAATATATTGTGGTATTGTTGAAAGCAAAGAATATTAATTGTTTAAGTTTCCTTACCATGATATTATCATTGTACGAATATAAAAAATAATGACCCAAATTGCAGGACATATAAACAAAATACTTGTATTAAGACCATAAATTTGTATTTTGGATTTTTAGTGTATACTTACATTACTATTTTCCTTACTTATAGTCATAGTAATACCTGTTTACTGTAGCTGTGAAGTATAGAACATATTTAATTGTGAGCGTCCAAGTTGTAAATGTATCCTAATTTATAATATTACAAAGCCCAATCATAATATTTTATTGCATACCTGCGTTTATAGGGATATGTTTTAAACAGTGATAAGGTGAATTGTATTAAAAAACAGGATAATATATTAACTGTAGCAGTTATATAACTAATTTAAAGGGCAGACCACAGTATAAAAAATATTAATTTCAGAATAAAAACGTTTGTTTTCAAAGCTTTGGCACAAACTTGGATTTTCTTGAAAATAAATGCAAAGGTATATAGTATTATTAATTACGTGTTTTTTAAATGTTCGACCTAATAACACTCATGTGGATAACGATAATATGATATAATTTATCATTAAAAGAAAGCGTTTTTAATTGATACATCATGATTAGTATATTTTTAAATTTACAATCGTCGCTGTGTAAGACAGACTATGATTGTGCAAAGAGAGTTAGCAATCCATCGAAAGTTTACAGCCCGGAGTACATGGGCATGACATTGCAGTATATGGGCTTACGTGACGTAGTATTATAGTGCTTTCTCTCAGATATTTCATCCCTTTTTCCATTCTTGTTCTAAGGAACTTACAAGACATTTTGCCCTTTTATTTAAACACACGCTAAATGAAATAAAATATACAGTGAGTCTTATTATTCAAATTACTGTTGTAATATTGGTAGAGTACATTATGGTATTATGTTTACTGACTTTTTAATTTTTTAATCTTGGAGAATTACACAATACAGCAAGCAATCATGTTAGTAATTACTGCATTACACTAGTACAGGCTGTATATTAATTTTCATTTCTTTTAGCATTGTGAAGAAACATACATAAATAAACCATCTAAAATACACAATCCTGGAACTATAAAAACACCCTTTACCATATCAAAATGCAAATTACCATAATATTTAATTCTATAAAAAATTAAATATTTCTTCAAACTTAACCAACAATTAATTTTATTATTAACTATAAAGTAGTTATAATATTAATTACAGAGCATGAATTTGTCTTTTATTTTATACAGGTCATTACGGACTTCTGGTAAATTTTCTGAACTTTAAAATCTTAATGACCTAATAAAAATAACTACCTTTTTCTATCTTGATTTAAAAGTTAAGAAGCATTTGCAATATTTTTTAAAAATAACAGGTAAATACGCTACGTTAGGAAATTGAATTTTATATTATATTTGTGAATGACTGAATCGTTTATGCATATTTTTCTATCATACTCTTCTCAACAATGAAATTTTTTACTTCGTACAGTACTATATGCAGTTGAAGTCTGCGCTACAGAATTATATGTAACCAAGTTGTAGTAAACTTACAAAACCACAGTTCTTTATTTAAAAATCGGTCAAAGACCAGAGAAGCACTGCCAAGATACAACACCTCCCCTGCACTGAATAAAACATCACCTCAGAGTAACTGACAGACTGAACACGGAAGACTTCCTTTCCTGTCAAGTGTGACAGCATTTCATAACGTTACAGTTTCCTTGAGCTTATTTTTTACTTCAGCCTAACTAATAGCAAGTCGTTAAACAAAATAATTCTATTTTAAAATATATTAGTTCGGTTGTTTAACAAGTACATGGATGTTGTTAGACTAAAATGTGTTTAATTTAGTACATATTTAAATAGTTTTATAAGGGGGGATTCACAATAAACTCACGTTTGCACGTAAAATTGTAATGGGTTAAGCCAATTAAAAAAGACAAATATAACCTTACGTACAACCTTATTGCAGATTATCTGTCGCAGAAACAAATATACAACCAACACTTATACATCAACATCGGATCGAGAAATCAATATCCACAATATTATTACGGCCATTGTGTATGAGGACCGTGCAAAACCAATGCGCTACTAGAAGTAGCTTTATTGTCCTTCTATTGTCGAAAGATAGTTTTGACTATTCTGAAAACCTTTTGGTTGATATAATTATTAATATGAATAAATATAAATAATTTAAGAATAAATTTACAAAATAATTTAACTGTATAGTTTTTCTGATTAGTAATAGCTAAAGAATTAAATTATGATATAATGGTGATGGACATGAAATTATTAATTATTATTAAAAATTGGTCGAGAAATAAATTTCAAAGTAAACTTTAGTTATTCATGCAAAACTTTAAATTGAATTGGTTATCTGAAACTTTAATCTTATTTAAATACTAATACAAACTATTCAAAATATCTAATGCTTTATACAAGTTAAAAGTCAAAAATAAAAGCAATCATATGCGTCTAAATGTGTACCAGATATATATATCTTTAAAACAAAACTGCTATTAAAACAAACACTTATTACTACAACGTAGAAGCATTCCATACTTCGATTTACCAGGCATCGCTGAGGTTACATGATATATCCAAGTCTACACTTTATTTCGTTAGACTAGATGTGTTACTACACTAAATTAAAAATATTTTACAAGATCATCCTTACTACATATTAATGGTTAAACCATAACAATCCGTTCCATGGAACAAGGAAGTCATTAGCTAAAAATATTTTTATGTACGCTTATGCATAATAATCCTTAAACGAATTTTAAACATTAAAAAATCAACACATTCTGATTGCTTACTACTGGACTTTAGTGCTTACACATGACTCTATCGATTATACCATTTAGTACGTGTACACTGTATCTGCGATGGTAATGCCAGATAATTGCACGGATTGGCACTTATTTTCTTTATGCTATCTCTGAATCCAGTCAGTAATATAATGTTGTATAGTTTATGTTCTTTATCGAAGCCTTAGTTATGGTCTCCAGCGTCCGGCCTTAAACCTATGTAATCTTGTTTTATTGTGACTTTTTATTGGTATAAGATTGCACTATATGACTGTTGCTTACCTATAGACACGTGCTGATATTTGAATAAGATTGTATAGTA
The DNA here is from genome assembly GCF_021130785.1 of Homalodisca vitripennis. Taxonomy (NCBI): domain Eukaryota; kingdom Metazoa; phylum Arthropoda; class Insecta; order Hemiptera; family Cicadellidae; genus Homalodisca; species Homalodisca vitripennis. The sequence continues at coordinate 76,547 of NW_025777320.1, read as the reverse complement.
CGTAGCTTAAGTTAGCTGCCTTATCGTGATTTTAATTTGAGTCCTCCAACTAAAAAGTATTGAAAGTGAAATGCTATTTTCCTTGAAAAGGGTATTTTGTACTTATAATCCTACAATTACTACACAAATAATTCAGAGCTGTGTATTAAATTCTTAATCAAATTTATTTAAAGTAAACACAGATTAAGATTTTAAAATATATATTGAATACAAATAAAGGCTTTAATAAATATAAATGGCTTCTTTTTTTTATTAGATAGTTAATGTTTTAACTATTAACAAATGCCTGTTTTTACAAAAAAAAATTCCATTACTAATCTAAAAACCAATTCACTTGTGCTTATAAACACCACCAGGGGCGAAGCATGTGTGCATTATATTTCAGCGTACACTTGTATATATGAAATCGTGTCAGATATTGGAGTGACTTTTAGCTTCAGCAATGCTAAAAATAGAATAATTTATGTTAAATTTGAATGGGTGATATAAGCGTATCCTCTAATATTTTATATTTATTAAGATTTGTTTGTTTAATACACACCACTAGGTGTCTTGTTGTAATAATCTTAATTTATTTTAACTTCCACTGGATCATTTAGTTTCTTAAGCTTTTAATGTTGTCTGAGGAGCCTTTTTATTGTGGAAATGTTTAGTCACTGTGGCTCTCTGAGAATGTAACTCTCAAGTACCAAGGTACACTTGGGCTCTAGACACCAACAGCTTCTGACTCGCTTTGTTCTGCATTTGACTATAAGTTTATCAAATATTTTGAAACTTCTAGTCATTAAAAGCCATACACATAAAATGTTTTATAAATTCTTCTGTCTCTTGTGCTATCTATTTAGTAATGGTTATCATTACATTTTGAAAGATTGTAAATAGGTATGATATGGCTTAAAACATATTTATTCAATTTTATAAATATAGTGTTTTTATGTGGGGAGGGTAAAATTGTATTATAAGAAATAATAATATTGAACTTCAAATCTATACACGCTCAGTACATTCGAAAGATTAAGATACAGTTTTACAAATGAGTGTAAATTTTTAGTGCAAGAAGGTAATAATTTTATTTTAAGGGATAAATAAGTGTAATATACTTGGTTCTTTCACAAACCATAGTAAAAAAACATACAGCATTATAATTAATTTAAGTTATGAACAGCATAATCTTACATTTAATAAATAATTGTGAAAATAGTAAGTGTTTGTTTGGTTCCAGAACATAGCTTTTTAAACTTTAACGCCCAAATACTTAACTTACATACATCAATAAAAATATATTATCTCATGAGTAAAAAGATGTTTCTGTTTAATAACACTCAATGACTTTGTATGGAAACGGAACCCTCAACAATAGGCATTGTTCAAGTTTGATAGAAAAACTTACACAATGGCGAACAACAAAAGTCGGTTTACAAAGGTATGCCTCAGTAACAACTGTGTGTACTGAACTGGTATTTTATAAGCTTATTGCTTACTATATTATCATAGATTTTAGAACTCTAGGGTTTTTTATACAAATAAACGGTAAACTGTATGGACATTTTATATGGAGACTATGCCAAAGATTTTTAGATAATTTTACTAAGTACTTCATTTCTATACCAACGAAATTTTTTGTGTTTTCACTCTTATGAAAAATAATTCAATTCATCTGCAGTATTTAAACGAATACAAATTCTTCTACATTAGTTTAGTATCATATTTGCTACGACTACTCAGAAATCGATTAATGATAGTTCCACTGATAATAGTTGTGGGATCATTACTTTAAATTTTACATATATTACAAACCAAACAGACTGACACTACAGTAAATACTATTTTTAGTTTCAAAAATGTAGACACGTAAATTTAAAGTTATAAGTAAACTCTCACTGTGAGACAAGTAAGACAACAGTTGAAAACAGTTTCCGCGACCTTGCGTCCCTTATAGCGCAACGCAATAACCATCGGTCTTCATCCAACATGATGTTTTGTAACGGAACCTTACTATAAAGCTCATTAATATGAAATACAGACGTTTTGGACTACTAAGAAATATATCTAAGAAATTTAAAATAAAAAAATTAATCTAAACTACAGTCTAATTTTAAGTACTACACATTTCACTAACCTAGTTATTGCTCTTGATTATCAAATCCACTATTAAATTGTTAAATGGAAAGAATTGTGAAGATTAACTTTCTGAAAGAGAAAAAGTGATAAGGACGGTGAAAAGAAAGAAATAAAACTACCAAAAATCTTAATTAAAATCTACCAAAAACAATTCTAAAAGTAATAAGTCTTACAAAATATGTTTTTAAATAAAGTTTTCCTTGATCGGAAGGGTCAAGCACAAATGGGATGACATAATCTATCAACGGAAATATGTGTGAGATTATAAAATTTATAATTGAACATCAATTACCTGTAACTTTGCTAGCGATTTTCTATAGAATAATAAGTAGGTCATATAAATTGGTTAGTAAACACTCCTGAATATATGATATAGTTTTTGTTTCAGATGTACATATGCTTTATTACTTAATTTTTCCAGAATTCCTAAATGTTTTAAAGCAAATATAGATATTTTAGAAGTATTAATTTATTGGAAACTCTAAGAGTGTTTGATCTTAGGATACATAATTTATTTCTTCGTTTAAGTGATGAACAACGTACATATAAATGTTTTTCTTTGTAGAACAGGGAAATAGAAAAGGAAAATATTTTTCCTTTCGAGTTGCAGCCCCATTAAAACAAATAGGTGGTTGATCTTAATAGTGTATTTCTAACTAAATAATGACACGGATGTGTGTTAATTTTATAATTCAAAGAAAGTGACAAGTATAGAAAAGAATGATCTCTAGGGGTTTCAATACTATTTCAACCATTATGGGTAATTTATACTTTTAGAACACAAGACAATTATGTGTGTTATTGCTTTCATCTCGAATTTATCTTTATAGGACATCAAAAAGTTGAAAAAGAAAGGATAGTTCATGTAGGGGTTGCGACCTTATCAACCTCCGAGAATAGTAAATATTAGTTAATTTTTACACTATTTAAGTGATGATAAACTTTCGTGTCATATTTCTTTATTATAAGAATTAGGAAGTTGAAAAAATGTATATATGAGCAGTTATTTTAAAGGTTGCAGTCCTATTATAGCCCCTATTGGTAGTATATCATCAAAAAAAGCTATTGTATTGGATTTTTGAGCTGGAAATATTAAACTGTGTATAATGTCGATAAGTCGAGTAACAAAATATAGTTCTTATATGGGTTACAACCCGTTTACATTCTTACACATGTATAAGCTTTTGATAACGCTATACATTTTTATAATTTGCGTTATGAGATATTCGTGTGAAAAACTTTAATTTTCTCATGAGGTTGTAGAATTAGTAATAAATAGGTGAGCGAGTATAGGTTTTGCCTATTAGATATTATTAAAAACATAAAGTTATTACTTACAACTACATATACTATTGTCACTGAAATATAGTTGGGACAAGTATCATGGAAATGTACTAATGTACCAGCTAATTATTTCATAATTGAATGTGATTACTATTGGTGCAGACTAATGTACTCCAGTTTTTTCGGATTACCATGAGTACTCGGTTTCGCTCTTTTACGACTTTTATGTTCTTTATGAAGACATTTTTAAAAAACGTCACTTAATAGTATAATAAAAAGTCAGTCTACCTGTGTCTCTATACCTGCGATATTTCTTAGTAGTAAAGGCCTAGAGACGCCAACCTTGGTTCAATAGGTTTAATTGAGAATTCTATATATTTAGTAATCGTACTGTTAAAAACAGTAAAATCGTGTGTCTGATCGAATGTATTCAAACTCATAGCTTTGGCTTTCCTTTGGGTCATATGGCGTTGTGTGGTTTTATATGCTGTCCCTTAATTTAAAATGCAGAAGTATTGTAGTGGAATACACAATCAATGTGTGTTTTACAATAGTTTGACCTATTGTATATAGGTCAAAATAAAATTGAAGCTAAAGCTTTTTATACTTGTTACATATAGTTTGTATATTGTAACTTTGAAGTGGAGAAAAGGGAATTACTAAAATATAAGAAAAAGGTCAGTTTATTGCCTCACGTACTCCCATAAACTGAAATGTCGAACCAGGCTGTACCCCTCTGTACCCCGATAACTCTCTTCTTGCAGAGTTTACCTTACTAAAGAACTTCTAAAGTTGTGAGACAAACTACACGTAATTTAGTGTTATGTAATACCCAGATGATAATTTACTATTTAATATTGAACATAATGAAGTAACTTTTATATAGTGCTAATCGTTTGTATTGTTTTTTTATATTGTACACTGATCCAATACTGCTCGTGAAAATATGATAACTCCTAACTATAAATCCTTTTTCATTAGTTTCCAGTCATAATTACTCTGTCAAGCTGGTAACCTGGAAACAGTAAAAAGTAGTGGTGAAAAGATTGTTATAAAAAATATTAAAAAGGCATTATAAAAATTCTCTTTGTAAATTCAACAATAAAGAATTCATATAATAATGAATATGTATAAATAAACACACACACACACACACACGTATATATATATATATATATATATATATATATAATATAATAATACAATATAATTATATATATATATATATAATTAATATATATATAATATTAATATATATATAATTAATATATATATATATATATATATATATATATATTATATAATATAATATATAATTCCAATAAACATTGAATCGCAAAAAGTACTTGCTCCGCCGGCAGTCGAGCCCGGATCTCTCACTTGCCGGGTGAATGTGCTACCATTACACCACAGAGCGCTTACTTTTCCTAATTATTAATTATATTGTATTTTTATATTATGTGTGTGTGCGCGTGCGTGTGCGTGCGTGCGTGTGTGTGTGTGTGTGTGTGTGTGTGTGTGTGTGTGTGTGTGTGTGTGTGTGTGTGTGTGTGTGTGTGTGTGTGTGTGTGTGTGTGTGTGTGAATTTGTGGATTATAATGATTGAGTATTTTTCTAAATGAAATATTGTCAAAATCGTTAGCTTCATTCTCCCCAATAAATTATAAACTTAAGGATTTCTTGAAAACTTATAGAACGCTTTGAATATACTGGTATTTAGGAATAATGTGTTAAGAAGTATAGAAAAGACTGAGACAGCTTTTCATTCGTTTTCTCTTTGGGTAAATTGTCTAGCTTGAATGCAGCAATAAATTAAGAAACACGGATACAGTATTATTTATAGATTTCTAACAATTATTTATATAAATATTATGTGTAAGTAGTATTTGTTTTGCTTTACAATTTTATTTTATATTGGAACACAATAAATAGACCAGTCAATTAATTTCAAAAATTATTACTTTAATTGTCATAAATTCTAAATTTCTACCATTTAAATTCAACTTTAATTATACGTTTAGCGGCTAATATTTGGATAATATATTATATTTTACCTGATGATATCTTATTACTTTAATTGAATTTAAAGTTATTTCATGTTCTTTGCATAAAATCTCATTTAATTTTTAATCTGAGCCTCACTTATATGTGCTCATCGGAAGATGGCCAAATTACTATAGATTTACCAGATTCTATTCATCTAATCATATACATTTGGGCTACATTTAAAATTGCACCTAAAACTTTTTAATAAAATAATGACGAGACGGATTGAAGGTGCTTTAAATACTTTAATGTTCAAGTTAAAAAAAAAATAATTATATGATAAATATTAGCGTATACTCCATGATTTATCTATGAAAATGGTTCATCTTAATCGATGTAATTTAAAAAATCATGCACGTAATAAAATTCCTGTTTTTGGCTAGTCTTATTAGAGAAACTTTTTGCTTGCAATAAATTATAAAATTTAAAAAATTATATTCTCAAATATATTGTGGTATTGTTGAAAGCAAAGAATATTAATTGTTTAAGTTTCCTTACCATGATATTATCATTGTACGAATATAAAAATAATGACCCAAATTGCAGGACATATAAACAAAATACTTGTATTAGACCATAAATTTGTATTTTGGATTTTTAGTATACTTACATTACTATTTTCCTTACTTATAGTCATAGTAATAACTGTTTACTGTAGGTGTGAAGTATAGAACATATTTAATTGTGAGCGTCCAAGTTGTAAATGTATCCTAATTTATAATATTACAAAGCCCAATCATAATATTTTATTGCATACCTGCGTTTATAGGGATATGTTTTAACAGTGATAAGGTGAATTGTATTAAAAAACAGGATAATATATTAACTGTAGCAGTTATAACTAATTTAAAGGGCAGACCACAGTATAAAAATATTAATTTCAGAATAAAAACGTTTGTTTCAAAGCTTTGGCACAAACTTGGATTTTCTTGAAATAAATGCAAAGGTATATAGTATTATTAATTACGTGTTTTTAAATGTGCGACCTAATAACACTCATGTGGATAACGATAATATGATATAATTTATCATGAAAAGAAAGCGTTTTTAATTGATACATCATGATTAGTATATTTTAAATTTACAATCGTCGCTGTGTAAGACAGACTATGATTGTGCAAAGAGAGTTAGCAATCCATCGAAGTTTACAGCCCGGAGTACATGGGCATGACATTGCAGTATATGGGCTTACGTGACGTAGTATAGTGCTTTCTCTCAGATATTTCATCCCTTTTTCCATTCTTGTTCTAAGGAACTTACAAGACATTTGCCCTTTTATTTAAACACACGCTAAATCAAATAAAATATACAGTGAGTCTTATTATTCAAATTACTGTTGTAATATTGGTAGAGTACATTATGGTATTATGTTTACTGACTTTTTAATTTTTTAATCTTGGAGATTACACAATGCACCAAGCAATCATGTTAGTAATTACTGCATTACACTAGTACAGGCTGTATATAATTTTCTTTTCTTTTAGCATTGTGAAGAAACATACACAAATAAACCATCTAAAATACACAATCCTGGAACTAAAAACACCCTTTACCATATCAAAATGCAAATTACCATAATATTTATTCTATAAAAATTAAATATTTCTTCAACTTAACAACAATTAATTTATTATTAACTATAAAGTAGTAATATTAATTCCAGAGCATGAATTTGTCTTTTATTTCATACAGGTCATTACGGACTTCTGGTAAATTTTCTTAACTTTAAAATTTAATGACCTAATAAAAATAACTACCTTTTTCTATCTTGATTTAAAAGTTAAGAAGCATTTGCAATATTTTTAAAATAACAGCTAAATACGCTACGTTAGGAAATTGAATTTTATATTATATTTGTGAATGACTGAATCGTTTATGCATATTTTTCTACCATACTCTTCTCAACAATGAAATTTTTACTTCGTACAGTACTATATGCAGTTGAAGTCTGCGCTACAGAATTATATGTAACCAAGTTGTAGTAAACTTACAAAACCACAGTTCTTTATTTAAAAATCGGTCAAAGACCAGAGAAGCACTGCCAAGATACAACACCTCCCTGCACTGAATAAAACATCACCTCAGAGTAACTGACAGACTGAACACGGAAGACTTCCTTTCCTGTCAAGTGTGACAGCATTTCATAACGTTACAGTTTCCTTGAGCTTATTTTTACTTCAGCCTAACTAATAGCAAGTCGTTAAACAAAATAATTCTATTTTAAAATATATTAGTTCGGTTGTTTAACAAGTACATGGATGTTGTTAGACTAAAATGTGTTTAATTTAGTACATATTTAAATAGTTTTATAAGGGAGGATTCACAATAAACTCACGTTTGCACGTAAAATTGTAATGGTTAAGCCAATTAAAAAAGACAAATATAACCTTACGTACAACCTTATTGCAGATTATCTGTCGCAGAAACAAATATACAACCAACACTTATACATCAACATCGGATCGAGAAATCAATATCCACAATATTATTACGGCCATTGTGTATGAGGACCGTGCAAAACCAATGCGCTACTAGAAGTAGCTTTATTGTCCTTCTATTGTCGAAAGATAGTTTTGACTATTCTGAAAACCTTTTGGTTGATATAATTATTAATATGAATAAATATAAATAATTTAAGAATAAATTTACAAAATAATTTAACTGTATAGTTTTTCTGATTAGTAATAGCTAAAGAATTAAATTATGATATAATGGTGATGGACATGAAATTATTAATTATTATTAAAAATTGGTCGAGAAATAAATTTCAAAGTAAACTTTAGTTATTCATGCAAAACTTTAAATTGAATTGGTTATCTGAAACTTTAATCTTATTTAAATACTAATACAAACTATTCAAAATATCTAATGCTTTATACAAGTTAAAAGTCAAAAATAAAAGCAATCATATGCGTCTAAATGTGTACCAGATATATTATCTTTAAAACAAAACTGCTATTAAAACAAACACTTATTACTACAACGTAGAAGCATTCCATACTTCGATTTACCAGGCATCGCTGAGGTTACATGATATATCCAAGTCTACACTTTATTTCGTTAGACTAGATGTGTTACTACACTAAATTAAAATATTTTACAAGATCATCCTTACTACATATTAATGGTTAAACCATAACAATCCGTTCCATGGAACAAGGAAGTCATTAGCTAAAAATATTTTTATGTACGCTTATGCATAATAATCCTTAAACGAATTTTAAACATTAAAAAATCAACACATTCTGATTGCTTACTACTGGACTTTAGTGCTTACACATGGACTCTATCGATTATACCATTTAGTACGTGTACACTGTATCTGCGATGGTAATGCCAGATAATTGCACGGATTGGCACTTATTTTCTTTATGCTATCTCTGAATCCAGTCAGTAATATAATGTTGTATAGTTTATGTTCTTTATCGAAGCCTTAGTTATGGTCTCCAGCGTCCGGCCTTAAACCTATGTAATCTTGTTTTATTGTGACTTTTTATTGGTATAAGATTGCACTATATGACTGTTGCTTACCTATAGACACGTGCTGATATTTGAATAAGATTGTATAGTACGTAGCTTAAGTTAGCTGCCTTATCGTGATTTTAATTTGAGTCCTCCAACTAAAAAGTATTGAAAGTGAAATGCTATTTTCCTTGAAAAGGGTATTTTGTACTTATAATCCTACAATTACTACACAAATAATTCAGAGCTGTGTATTAAATTCTTAATCAAATTTATTTAAAGTAAACACAGATTAAGATTTTAAAATATATATTGAATACAAATAAAGGCTTTAATAAATATAAATGGCTTCTTTTTTTTATTAGATAGTTAATGTTTTAACTATTAACAAATGCCTGTTTTTACAAAAAAAATTCCATTACTAATCTAAAAACCAATTCACTTGTGCTTATAAACACCACCAGGGGCGAAGCATGTGTGCATTATATTTCAGCGTACACTTGTATATATGAAATCGTGTCAGATATTGGAGTGACTTTTAGCTTCAGCAATGCTAAAAATAGAATAATTTATGTTAAATTTGAATGGGTGATATAAGCGTATCCTCTAATATTTTATATTTATTAAGATTTGTTTGTTTAATACACACCACTAGGTGTCTTGTTGTAATAATCTTAATTTATTTTAACTTCCACTGGATCATTTAGTTTCTTAAGCTTTTAATGTTGTCTGAGGAGCCTTTTTATTGTGGAAATGTTTAGTCACTGTGGCTCTCTGAGAATGTAACTCTCAAGTACCAAGGTACACTTGGGCTCTAGACACCAACAGCTTCTGACTCGCTTTGTTCTGCATTTGACTATAAGTTTATCAAATATTTTGAAACTTCTAGTCATTAAAAGCCATACACATAAAATGTTTATAAATTCTTCTGTCTCTTGTGCTATCTATTTAGTAATGGTTATCATTACATTTTGAAAGATTGTAAATAGGTATGATATGGCTTAAAACATATTTATTCAATTTTATAAATATAGTGTTTTTATGTGGAGGGTAAAATTGTATTATAAGAAATAATAATATTGAACTTCAAATCTATACACGCTCAGTACATTCGAAAGATTAAGATACAGTTTTACAAATGAGTGTAAATTTTTAGTGCAAGAAGGTAATAATTTTATTTTAAGGGATAAATAAGTGTAATATACTTGGTTCTTTCACAAACCATAGTAAAAAAACATACAGCATTATAATTAATTTAAGTTATGAACAGCATAATCTTACATTTAATAAATAATTGTGAAAATAGTAAGTGTTTGTTTGGTTCCAGAACATAGCTTTTTAAACTTTAACGCCCAAATACTTAACTTACATACATCAATAAAAATATATTATCTCATGAGTAAAAAGATGTTTCTGTTTAATAACACTCAATGACTTTGTATGGAAACGGAACCCTCAACAATAGGCATTGTTCAAGTTTGATAGAAAAACTTACACAATGGCGAACAACAAAAGTCGGTTTACAAAGGTATGCCTCAGTAACAACTGTGTGTACTGAACTGGTATTTTATAAGCTTATTGCTTACTATATTATCATAGATTTTAGAACTCTAGGGTTTTTTTATACAAATAAACGGTAAACTGTATGGACATTTTATATGGAGACTATGCCAAAGATTTTTAGATAATTTTACTAAGTACTTCATTTCTATACCAACGAAATTTTTTGTGTTTTCACTCTTATGAAAAATAATTCAATTCATCTGCAGTATTTAAACGAATACAAATTCTTCTACATTAGTTTAGTATCATATTTGCTACGACTACTCAGAAATCGATTAATGATAGTTCCACTGATAATAGTTGTGGGATCATTACTTTAAATTTTACATATATTACAAACCAAACAGACTGACACTACAGTAAATACTATTTTTAGTTTCAAAAATGTAGACACGTAAATTTAAAGTTATAAGTAAACTCTCACTGTGAGACAAGTAAGACAACAGTTGAAAACAGTTTCCGCGACCTTGCGTCCCTTATAGCGCAACGCAATAACCATCGGTCTTCATCCAACATGATGTTTTGTAACGGAACCTTACTATAAAGCTCATTAATATGAAATACAGACGTTTTGGACTACTAAGAAATATATCTAAGAAATTTAAAATAAAAAAATTAATCTAAACTACAGTCTAATTTTAAGTACTACACATTTCACTAACCTAGTTATTGCTCTTGATTATCAAATCCACTATTAAATTGTTAAATGGAAAGAATTGTGAAGATTAACTTTCTGAAAGAGAAAAAGTGATAAGGACGGTGAAAGAAAGAAATAAAACTACCAAAAATCTTAATTAAAATCTACCAAAAACAATTCTAAAAGTAATAAGTCTTACAAAATATGTTTTTAAATAAAGTTTTCCTTGATCGGAAGGGTCAAGCACAAATGGGATGACATAATCTATCAACGGAAATATGTGTGAGATTATAAAATTTATAATTGAACATCAATTACCTGTAACTTTGCTAGCGATTTTCTATAGAATAATAAGTAGGTCATATAAATTGGTTAGTAAACACTCCTGAATATATGATATAGTTTTTTGTTTCAGATGTACATATGCTTTATTA
>NW_025777320.1:0-60000 GCF_021130785.1 Homalodisca vitripennis | reverse complement strand
ACGTTACAGTTTCCTTGAGCTTATTTTTACTTCAGCCTAACTAATAGCAAGTCGTTAAACAAAATAATTCTATTTTAAAATATATTAGTTCGGTTGTTTAACAAGTACATGGATGTTGTTAGACTAAAATGTGTTTAATTTAGTACATATTTAAATAGTTTTATAAGGGAGGATTCACAATAAACTCACGTTTGCACGTAAAATTGTAATGGTTAAGCCAATTAAAAAAGACAAATATAACCTTACGTACAACCTTATTGCAGATTATCTGTCGCAGAAACAAATATACAACCAACACTTATACATCAACATCGGATCGAGAAATCAATATCCACAATATTATTACGGCCATTGTGTATGAGGACCGTGCAAAACCAATGCGCTACTAGAAGTAGCTTTATTGTCCTTCTATTGTCGAAAGATAGTTTTGACTATTCTGAAAACCTTTTGGTTGATATAATTATTAATATGAATAAATATAAATAATTTAAGAATAAATTTACAAAATAATTTAACTGTATAGTTTTTTCTGATTAGTAATAGCTAAAGAATTAAATTATGATATAATGGTGATGGACATGAAATTATTAATTATTATTAAAAATTGGTCGAGAAATAAATTTCAAAGTAAACTTTAGTTATTCATGCAAAACTTTAAATTGAATTGGTTATCTGAAACTTTAATCTTATTTAAATACTAATACAAACTATTCAAAATATCTAATGCTTTATACAAGTTAAAAGTCAAAAATAAAAGCAATCATATGCGTCTAAATGTGTACCAGATCTTTAAAACAAAACTGCTATTAAAACAAACACTTATTACTACAACGTAGAAGCATTCCATACTTCGATTTACCAGGCATCGCTGAGGTTACATGATATATCCAAGTCTACACTTTATTTCGTTAGACTAGATGTGTTACTACACTAAATTAAAATATTTTACAAGATCATCCTTACTACATATTAATGGTTAAACCATAACAATCCGTTCCATGGAACAAGGAAGTCATTAGCTAAAAATATTTTTATGTACGCTTATGCATAATAATCCTTAAACGAATTTTAAACATTAAAAAATCAACACATTCTGATTGCTTACTACTGGACTTTAGTGCTTACACATGGACTCTATCGATTATACCATTTAGTACGTGTACACTGTATCTGCGATGGTAATGCCAGATAATTGCACGGATTGGCACTTATTTTCTTTATGCTATCTCTGAATCCAGTCAGTAATATAATGTTGTATAGTTTATGTTCTTTATCGAAGCCTTAGTTATGGTCTCCAGCGTCCGGCCTTAAACCTATGTAATCTTGTTTTATTGTGACTTTTTATTGGTATAAGATTGCACTATATGACTGTTGCTTACCTATAGACACGTGCTGATATTTGAATAAGATTGTATAGTACGTAGCTTAAGTTAGCTGCCTTATCGTGATTTTAATTTGAGTCCTCCAACTAAAAAGTATTGAAAGTGAAATGCTATTTTCCTTGAAAAGGGTATTTTGTACTTATAATCCTACAATTACTACACAAATAATTCAGAGCTCTGTATTAAATTCTTAATCAAATTTATTTAAAGTAAACACAGATTAAGATTTTAAAATATATATTGAATACAAATAAAGGCTTTAATAAATATAAATGGCTTCTTTTTTTTATTAGATAGTTAATGTTTTAACTATTAACAAATGCCTGTTTTTACAAAAAAAATTCCATTACTAATCTAAAAACCAATTCACTTGTGCTTATAAACACCACCAGGGGCGAAGCATGTGTGCATTATATTTCAGCGTACACTTGTATATATGAAATCGTGTCAGATATTGGAGTGACTTTTAGCTTCAGCAATGCTAAAAATAGAATAATTTATGTTAAATTTGAATGGGTGATATAAGCGTATCCTCTAATATTTTATATTTATTAAGATTTGTTTGTTTAATACACACCACTAGGTGTCTTGTTGTAATAATCTTAATTTATTTTAACTTCCACTGGATCATTTAGTTTCTTAAGCTTTTAATGTTGTCTGAGGAGCCTTTTTATTGTGGAAATGTTTAGTCACTGTGGCTCTCTGAGAATGTAACTCTCAAGTACCAAGGTACACTTGGGCTCTAGACACCAACAGCTTCTGACTCGCTTTGTTCTGCATTTGACTATAAGTTTATCAAATATTTTGAAACTTCTAGTCATTAAAAGCCATACACATAAAATGTTTATAAATTCTTCTGTCTCTTGTGCTATCTATTTAGTAATGGTTATCATTACATTTTGAAAGATTGTAAATAGGTATGATATGGCTTAAAACATATTTATTCAATTTTATAAATATAGTGTTTTTATGTGGAGGGTAAAATTGTATTATAAGAAATAATAATATTGAACTTCAAATCTATACACGCTCAGTACATTCGAAAGATTAAGATACAGTTTTACAAATGAGTGTAAATTTTTAGTGCAAGAAGGTAATAATTTTATTTTAAGGGATAAATAAGTGTAATATACTTGGTTCTTTCACAAACCATAGTAAAAAAACATACAGCATTATAATTAATTTAAGTTATGAACAGCATAATCTTACATTTAATAAATAATTGTGAAAATAGTAAGTGTTTGTTTGGTTCCAGAACATAGCTTTTTAAACTTTAACGCCCAAATACTTAACTTACATACATCAATAAAAATATATTATCTCATGAGTAAAAAGATTTTTCTGTTCAATAACACTCAATGACTTTGTATGGAAACGGAACCCTCAACAATAGGCATTGTTCAAGTTTGATAGAAAAACATACACAATGGCGAACAACAAAAGTCGGTTTACAAAGGTATGCCTCAGTAACAACTGTGTGTACTGAACTGGTATTTTATAAGCTTATTGCTTACTATATTATCATAGATTTTAGAACTCTAGGGTTTTTTATACAAATAAACGGTAAACTGTATGGACATTTTATATGGAGACTATGCCAAAGATTTTTAGATAATTTTACTAAGTACTTCATTTCTATACCAACGAAATTTTTTGTGTTTTCACTCTTATGAAAAATAATTCAATTCATCTGCAGTATTTAAACGAATACAAATTCTTCTACATTAGTTTAGTATCATATTTGCTACGACTACTCAGAAATCGATTAATGATAGTTCCACTGATAATAGTTGTGGGATCATTACTTTAAATTTTACATATATTACAAACCAAACAGACTGACACTACAGTAAATACTATTTTTAGTTTCAAAAATGTAGACACGTAAATTTAAAGTTATAAGTAAACTCTCACTGTGAGACAAGTAAGACAACAGTTGAAAACAGTTTCCGCGACCTTGCGTCCCTTATAGCGCAACGCAATAACCATCGGTCTTCATCCAACATGATGTTTTGTAACGGAACCTTACTATAAAGCTCATTAATATGAAATACAGACGTTTTGGACTACTAAGAAATATATCTAAGAAATTTAAAATAAAAAAATTAATCTAAACTACAGTCTAATTTTAAGTACTACACATTTCACTAACCTAGTTATTGCTCTTGATTATCAAATCCACTATTAAATTGTTAAATGGAAAGAATTGTGAAGATTAACTTTCTGAAAGAGAAAAAGTGATAAGGACGGTGAAAGAAAGAAATAAAACTACCAAAAATCTTAATTAAAATCTACCAAAAACAATTCTAAAAGTAATAAGTCTTACAAAATATGTTTTTAAATAAAGTTTTCCTTGATCGGAAGGGTCAAGCACAAATGGGATGACATAATCTATCAACGGAAATATGTGTGAGATTATAAAATTTATAATTGAACATCAATTACCTGTAACTTTGCTAGCGATTTTCTATAGAATAATAAGTAGGTCATATAAATTGGTTAGTAAACACTCCTGAATATATGATATAGTTTTTGTTTCAGATGTACATATGCTTTATTACTTAATTTTTCCAGAATTCCTAAATGTTTTAAAGCAAATATAGATATTTTAGAAGTATTAATTTATTGGAAACTCTAAGAGTGTTTGATCTTAGGATACATAATTTATTTCTTCGTTTAAGTGATGAACAACGTACATATAAATGTTTTTCTTTGTAGAACAGGGAAATAGAAAAGGAAAATATTTTTCCTTTCGAGTTGCAGCCCCATTAAAACAAATAGGTGGTTGATCTTAATAGTGTATTTCTAACTAAATAATGACACGGATGTGTGTTAATTTTATAATTCAAAGAAAGTGACAAGTATAGAAAAGAATGATCTCTAGGGGTTTCAATACTATTTCAACCATTATGGGTAATTTATACTTTTAGAACACAAGACAATTATGTGTTATTGCTTTCATCTCGAATTTATCTTTATAGGACATCAAAAAGTTGAAAAAGAAAGGATAGTTCATGTAGGGGTTGCGACCTTATCAACCTCCGAGAATAGTAAATATTAGTTAATTTTTACACTATTTAAGTGATGATAAACTTTCGTGTCATATTTCTTTATTATAAGAATTAGGAAGTTGAAAAAATGTATATATGAGCAGTTATTTTAAAGGTTGCAGTCCTATTATAGCCCCTATTGGTAGTATATCATCAAAAAAAGCTATTGTATTGGATTTTTGAGCTGGAAATATTAAACTGTGTATAATGTCGATAAGTCGAGTAACAAAATATAGTTCTTATATGGGTTACAACCCGTTTACATTCTTACACATGTATAAGCTTTTGATAACGCTATACATTTTTATATTTGCGTTATGAGATATTCGTGTGAAAAACTTTAATTTTCTCATGAGGTTGTAGAATTAGTAATAAATAGGTGAGCGAGTATAGGTTTTGCCTATTAGATATTATTAAAAACATAAAGTTATTACTTACAACTACATATACTATTGTCACTGAAATATAGTTGGGACAAGTATCATGGAAATGTACTAATGTACCAGCTAATTAGTTCATAATTGAATGTGATTACTATTGGTGCAGACTAATGTACTCCAGTTTTTCGGATTACCATGAGTACTCGGTTTCGCTCTTTTACGACTTTTATGTTCTTTATGAAGACATTTTTAAAAAACGTCAATTAATAGTATAATAAAAAGTCAGTCTACCTGTGTCTCTATACCTGCGATATTTCTTAGTAGTAAAGGCCTAGAGACGCCAACCTTGGTTCAATAGGTTTAATTGAGAATAATATATATTTAGTAATCGTACTGTTAAAAACAGTAAAATCGTGTGTCTGATCGAATGTATTCAAACTCATAGCTTTGGCTTTCCTTTGGGTCATATGGCGTTGTGTGGTTTTATATGCTGTCCCTTAATTTAAAATGCAGAAGTATTGTAGTGGAATACACAATCAATGTGTGTTTTACAATAGTTTGACCTATTGTATATAGGTCAAAATAAAATTGAAGTTAAAGCTTTTTATACTTGTTACATATAGTTTGTATATTGTAACTTTGAAGTGGAGAAAAGGGAATTACTAAAATATAAGAAAAAGGTCAGTTTATTGCCTCACGTACTCCCATAAACTGAAATGTCAAACCAGGCTGTACCCCTCTGTACCCCGATAACTCTCTTCTTGCAGAGTTTACCTTACTAAAGAACTTCTAAAGTTGTGAGACAAACTACACGTAATTTAGTGTTATGTAATACCCAGATGATAATTTACTATTTAATATTGAACATAATGAAGTAACTTTTATATAGTGCTAATCGTATGTATTGTTTTTTTATATTGTACACTGATCCAATACTGCTCGTGAAAATATGATAACTCCTAACTATAAATCCTTTTTCATTAGTTTCCAGTCATAATTACTCTGTCAAGCTGGTAACCTGGAAACAGTAAAAAGTAGTGGTGAAAAGATTGTTATAAAAAATATTAAAAAGGCATTATAAAAATTCTCTTTGTGAATTCAACAATAAAGAATTCATATAATAATGAATATGTATAAATAAACACACACACACACACACACACACACGTATATATATATATATATATATATATATATATATAATATAATAATACAATATAATTATATATATATATATATAATTAATATATATATAATATTAATATATATATAATTAATATATATATATATATTATATAATATAATATATATATATATATATATATATATATATATATTATATAATATAATATATAATTCCAATAAACATTGAATCGCAAAAAGTACTTGCTCCGCCGGCAGTCGAGCCCGGATCTCTCACTTGCCGGGTGAATGTGCTACCATTACACCACAGAGCGCTTACTTTTCCTAATTATTAATTATATTGTATTTTTATATTGTGTGTGTGTGTGTGTGTGTGTGTGTGTGTGTGTGTGTGTGTGTGTGTGTGTGTGTGTGTGTGTGTGTGTGTGTGTGTGTGTGTGTGTGAATTTGTGGATTATAATGATTGAGTATTTTTCTAAATGAAATATTGTCAAAATCGTTAGCTTCATTCTCCCCAATAAATTATAAAGTTAAGGCTTTCTTGAAAACTTATATAACGCTTTGAATATACTGGTATTTAGGAATAATGTGTTAAGAAGTATAGAAAAGACTGAGACAGCTTTTCATTCGTTTTCTCTTTGGGTAAATTGTCTAGCTTGAATGCAGCAATAAATTAAGAAACACGGATACAGTATTATTTATAGATTTCTAACAATTATTTATATAAATATTATGTGTAAGTAGTATTTGTTTTGCTTTACAATTTTATTTTATATTGGAACACAATAAATAGACCAGTCAATTAATTTCAAAAATTATTACTTTAATTGTCATAAATTCTAAATTTCTACCATTTAAATTCAACTTTAATTATACGTTTAGCGGCTAATATTTGGATAATATATTATATTTTACCTGATGATATCTTATTACTTTAATTGAAATTTAAAGTTATTTCATGTTCTTTGCATAAAATCTCATTTAATTTTAATCTGAGCCTCACTTATATGTGCTCATCGGAAGATGGCCAAATTACTATAGATTTACCAGATTCTATTCATCTAATCATATACATTTGGGCTACATTTAAAATTGCACCTAAAACTTTTTAATAAAATAATGACGAGACGGATTGAAGGTGCTTTAAATACTTTAATGTTCAAGTTAAAAAAAAATAATTATATGATAAATATTAGCGTATACTCCATGATTTATCTATGAAAATGGTTCATCTTAATCGATGTAATTTAAAAAATCATGCACGTAATAAAATTCCTGTTTTTGGCTAGTCTTATTAGAGAAACTTTTTGCTTGCAATAAATTATAAAATTTAAAAAATTATATTCTCAAATATATTGTGGTATTGTTGAAAGCAAAGAATATTAATTGTTTAAGTTTCCTTACCATGATATTATCATTGTACGAATATAAAAATAATGACCCAAATTGCAGGACATATAAACAAAATACTTGTATTAGACCATAAATTTGTATTTTGGATTTTTAGTATACTTACATTACTATTTTCCTTACTTATAGTCATAGTAATAACTGTTTACTGTAGGTGTGAAGTATAGAACATATTTAATTGTGAGCGTCCAAGTTGTAAATGTATCCTAATTTATAATATTACAAAGCCCAATCATAATATTTTATTGCATACCTGCGTTTATAGGGATATGTTTTAACAGTGATAAGGTGAATTGTATTAAAAAACAGGATAATATATTAACTGTAGCAGTTATAACTAATTTAAAGGGCAGACCACAGTATAAAAATATTAATTTCAGAATAAAAACGTTTGTTTCAAAGCTTTGGCACAAACTTGGATTTTCTTGAAATAAATGCAAAGGTATATAGTATTATTAATTACGTGTTTTTAAATGTGCGACCTAATAACACTCATGTGGATAACGATAATATGATATAATTTATCATGAAAAGAAAGCGTTTTTAATTGATACATCATGATTAGTATATTTTAAATTTACAATCGTCGCTGTGTAAGACAGACTATGATTGTGCAAAGAGAGTTAGCAATCCATCGAAGTTTACAGCCCGGAGTACATGGGCATGACATTGCAGTATATGGGCTTACGTGACGTAGTATAGTGCTTTCTCTCAGATATTTCATCCCTTTTTCCATTCTTGTTCTAAGGAACTTACAAGACATTTGCCCTTTTATTTAAACACACGCTAAATCAAATAAAATATACAGTGAGTCTTATTATTCAAATTACTGTTGTAATATTGGTAGAGTACATTATGGTATTATGTTTACTGACTTTTTAATTTTTTAATCTTGGAGATTACACAATGCACCAAGCAATCATGTTAGTAATTACTGCATTACACTAGTACAGGCTGTATATAATTTTCTTTTCTTTTAGCATTGTGAAGAAACATACACAAATAAACCATCTAAAATACACAATCCTGGAACTAAAAACACCCTTTACCATATCAAAATGCAAATTACCATAATATTTATTCTATAAAAATTAAATATTTCTTCAACTTAACAACAATTAATTTATTATTAACTATAAAGTAGTAATATTAATTCCAGAGCATGAATTTGTCTTTTATTTCATACAGGTCATTACGGACTTCTGGTAAATTTTCTTAACTTTAAAATTTAATGACCTAATAAAAATAACTACCTTTTTCTATCTTGATTTAAAAGTTAAGAAGCATTTGCAATATTTTTAAAATAACAGCTAAATACGCTACGTTAGGAAATTGAATTTTATATTATATTTGTGAATGACTGAATCGTTTATGCATATTTTTCTACCATACTCTTCTCAACAATGAAATTTTTTACTTCGTACAGTACTATATGCAGTTGAAGTCTGCGCTACAGAATTATATGTAACCAAGTTGTAGTAAACTTACAAAACCACAGTTCTTTATTTAAAAATCGGTCAAAGACCAGAGAAGCACTGCCAAGATACAACACCTCCCTGCACTGAATAAAACATCACCTCAGAGTAACTGACAGACTGAACACGGAAGACTTCCTTTCCTGTCAAGTGTGACAGCATTTCATAACGTTACAGTTTCCTTGAGCTTATTTTTACTTCAGCCTAACTAATAGCAAGTCGTTAAACAAAATAATTCTATTTTAAAATATATTAGTTCGGTTGTTTAACAAGTACATGGATGTTGTTAGACTAAAATGTGTTTAATTTAGTACATATTTAAATAGTTTTATAAGGGAGGATTCACAATAAACTCACGTTTGCACGTAAAATTGTAATGGTTAAGCCAATTAAAAAAGACAAATATAACCTTACGTACAACCTTATTGCAGATTATCTGTCGCAGAAACAAATATACAACCAACACTTATACATCAACATCGGATCGAGAAATCAATATCCACAATATTATTACGGCCATTGTGTATGAGGACCGTGCAAAACCAATGCGCTACTAGAAGTAGCTTTATTGTCCTTCTATTGTCGAAAGATAGTTTTGACTATTCTGAAAACCTTTTGGTTGATATAATTATTAATATGAATAAATATAAATAATTTAAGAATAAATTTACAAAATAATTTAACTGTATAGTTTTTCTGATTAGTAATAGCTAAAGAATTAAATTATGATATAATGGTGATGGACATGAAATTATTAATTATTATTAAAAATTGGTCGAGAAATAAATTTCAAAGTAAACTTTAGTTATTCATGCAAAACTTTAAATTGAATTGGTTATCTGAAACTTTAATCTTATTTAAATACTAATACAAACTATTCAAAATATCTAATGCTTTATACAAGTTAAAAGTCAAAAATAAAAGCAATCATATGCGTCTAAATGTGTACCAGATCTTTAAAACAAAACTGCTATTAAAACAAACACTTATTACTACAACGTAGAAGCATTCCATACTTCGATTTACCAGGCATCGCTGAGGTTACATGATATATCCAAGTCTACACTTTATTTCGTTAGACTAGATGTGTTACTACACTAAATTAAAATATTTTACAAGATCATCCTTACTACATATTAATGGTTAAACCATAACAATCCGTTCCATGGAACAAGGAAGTCATTAGCTAAAAATATTTTTATGTACGCTTATGCATAATAATCCTTAAACGAATTTTAAACATTAAAAAATCAACACATTCTGATTGCTTACTACTGGACTTTAGTGCTTACACATGGACTCTATCGATTATACCATTTAGTACGTGTACACTGTATCTGCGATGGTAATGCCAGATAATTGCACGGATTGGCACTTATTTTCTTTATGCTATCTCTGAATCCAGTCAGTAATATAATGTTGTATAGTTTATGTTCTTTATCGAAGCCTTAGTTATGGTCTCCAGCGTCCGGCCTTAAACCTATGTAATCTTGTTTTATTGTGACTTTTTATTGGTATAAGATTGCACTATATGACTGTTGCTTACCTATAGACACGTGCTGATATTTGAATAAGATTGTATAGTACGTAGCTTAAGTTAGCTGCCTTATCGTGATTTTAATTTGAGTCCTCCAACTAAAAAGTATTGAAAGTGAAATGCTATTTTTCCTTGAAAAGGGTATTTTGTACTTATAATCCTACAATTACTACACAAATAATTCAGAGCTCTGTATTAAATTCTTAATCAAATTTATTTAAAGTAAACACAGATTAAGATTTTAAAATATATATTGAATACAAATAAAGGCTTTAATAAATATAAATGGCTTCTTTTTTTTATTAGATAGTTAATGTTTTAACTATTAACAAATGCCTGTTTTTACAAAAAAAATTCCATTACTAATCTAAAAACCAATTCACTTGTGCTTATAAACACCACCAGGGGCGAAGCATGTGTGCATTATATTTCAGCGTACACTTGTATATATGAAATCGTGTCAGATATTGGAGTGACTTTTAGCTTCAGCAATGCTAAAAATAGAATAATTTATGTTAAATTTGAATGGGTGATATAAGCGTATCCTCTAATATTTTATATTTATTAAGATTTGTTTGTTTAATACACACCACTAGGTGTCTTGTTGTAATAATCTTAATTTATTTTAACTTCCACTGGATCATTTAGTTTCTTAAGCTTTTAATGTTGTCTGAGGAGCCTTTTTATTGTGGAAATGTTTAGTCACTGTGGCTCTCTGAGAATGTAACTCTCAAGTACCAAGGTACACTTGGGCTCTAGACACCAACAGCTTCTGACTCGCTTTGTTCTGCATTTGACTATAAGTTTATCAAATATTTTGAAACTTCTAGTCATTAAAAGCCATACACATAAAATGTTTATAAATTCTTCTGTCTCTTGTGCTATCTATTTAGTAATGGTTATCATTACATTTTGAAAGATTGTAAATAGGTATGATATGGCTTAAAACATATTTATTCAATTTTATAAATATAGTGTTTTTATGTGGAGGGTAAAATTGTATTATAAGAAATAATAATATTGAACTTCAAATCTATACACGCTCAGTACATTCGAAAGATTAAGATACAGTTTTACAAATGAGTGTAAATTTTTAGTGCAAGAAGGTAATAATTTTATTTTAAGGGATAAATAAGTGTAATATACTTGGTTCTTTCACAAACCATAGTAAAAAAACATACAGCATTATAATTAATTTAAGTTATGAACAGCATAATCTTACATTTAATAAATAATTGTGAAAATAGTAAGTGTTTGTTTGGTTCCAGAACATAGCTTTTTAAACTTTAACGCCCAAATACTTAACTTACATACATCAATAAAAATATATTATCTCATGAGTAAAAAGATGTTTCTGTTTAATAACACTCAATGACTTTGTATGGAAACGGAACCCTCAACAATAGGCATTGTTCAAGTTTGATAGAAAAACTTACACAATGGCGAACAACAAAAGTCGGTTTACAAAGGTATGCCTCAGTAACAACTGTGTGTACTGAACTGGTATTTTATAAGCTTATTGCTTACTATATTATCATAGATTTTAGAACTCTAGGGTTTTTTATACAAATAAACGGTAAACTGTATGGACATTTTATATGGAGACTATGCCAAAGATTTTTAGATAATTTTACTAAGTACTTCATTTCTATACCAACGAAATTTTTTGTGTTTTCACTCTTATGAAAAATAATTCAATTCATCTGCAGTATTTAAACGAATACAAATTCTTCTACATTAGTTTAGTATCATATTTGCTACGACTACTCAGAAATCGATTAATGATAGTTCCACTGATAATAGTTGTGGGATTGTACATCAAATAGAATCGATCACTTTAATTCAACGTCATTACTTTAAATTTTACATATATTACAAACCAAACAGACTGACACTACAGTAAATACTATTTTTAGTTTCAAAAATGTAGACACGTAAATTTAAAGTTATAAGTAAACTCTCACTGTGAGACAAGTAAGACAACAGTTGAAAACAGTTTCCGCGACCTTGCGTCCCTTATAGCGCAACGCAATAACCATCGGTCTTCATCCAACATGATGTTTTGTAACGGAACCTTACTATAAAGCTCATTAATATGAAATACAGACGTTTTGGACTACTAAGAAATATATCTAAGAAATTTAAAATAAAAAAATTAATCTAAACTACAGTCTAATTTTAAGTACTACACATTTCACTAACCTAGTTATTGCTCTTGATTATCAAATCCACTATTAAATTGTTAAATGGAAAGAATTGTGAAGATTAACTTTCTGAAAGAGAAAAAGTGATAAGGACGGTGAAAGAAAGAAATAAAACTACCAAAAATCTTAATTAAAATCTACCAAAAACAATTCTAAAAGTAATAAGTCTTACAAAATATGTTTTTAAATAAAGTTTTCCTTGATCGGAAGGGTCAAGCACAAATGGGATGACATAATCTATCAACGGAAATATGTGTGAGATTATAAAATTTATAATTGAACATCAATTACCTGTAACTTTGCTAGCGATTTTCTATAGAATAATAAGTAGGTCATATAAATTGGTTAGTAAACACTCCTGAATATATGATATAGTTTTTGTTTCAGATGTACATATGCTTTATTACTTAATTTTTCCAGAATTCCTAAATGTTTTAAAGCAAATATAGATATTTTAGAAGTATTAATTTATTGGAAACTCTAAGAGTGTTTGATCTTAGGATACATAATTTATTTCTTCGTTTAAGTGATGAACAACGTACATATAAATGTTTTTCTTTGTAGAACAGGGAAATAGAAAAGGAAAATATTTTTCCTTTCGAGTTGCAGCCCCATTAAAACAAATAGGTGGTTGATCTTAATAGTGTATTTCTAACTAAATAATGACACGGATGTGTGTTAATTTTATAATTCAAAGAAAGTGACAAGTATAGAAAAGAAAATGATCTCTAGGGGTTTCAATACTATTTCAACCATTATGGGTAATTTATACTTTTAGAACACAAGACAATTATGTGTTATTGCTTTCATCTCGAATTTATCTTTATAGGACATCAAAAAGTTGAAAAAGAAAGGATAGTTCATGTAGGGGTTGCGACCTTATCAACCTCCGAGAATAGTAAATATTAGTTAATTTTTACACTATTTAAGTGATGATAAACTTTCGTGTCATATTTCTTTATTATAAGAATTAGGAAGTTGAAAAAATGTATATATGAGCAGTTATTTTAAAGGTTGCAGTCCTATTATAGCCCCTATTGGTAGTATATCATCAAAAAAAGCTATTGTATTGGATTTTTGAGCTAGTTTAAATATTAAACTGTGTATAATGTCGATAAGTCGAGTAACAAAATATAGTTCTTATATGGGTTACAACCCGTTTACATTCTTACACATGTATAAGCTTTTGATAACGCTATACATTTTTATATTTGCGTTATGAGATATTCGTGTGAAAAACTTTAATTTTCTCATGAGGTTGTAGAATTAGTAATAAATAGGTGAGCGAGTATAGGTTTTGCCTATTAGATATTATTAAAAACATAAAGTTATTACTTACAACTACATATACTATTGTCACTGAAATATAGTTGGGACAAGTATCATGGAAATGTACTAATGTACCAGCTAATTATTTCATAATTGAATGTGATTACTATTGGTGCAGACTAATGTACTCCAGTTTTTCGGATTACCATGAGTACTCGGTTTCGCTCTTTTACGACTTTTATGTTCTTTATGAAGACATTTTTAAAAAACGTCACTTAATAGTATAATAAAAAGTCAGTCTACCTGTGTCTCTATACCTGCGATATTTCTTAGTAGTAAAGGCCTAGAGACGCCAACCTTGGTTCAATAGGTTTAATTGAGAATTCTATATATTTAGTAATCGTACTGTTAAAAACAGTAAAATCGTGTGTCTGATCGAATGTATTCAAACTCATAGCTTTGGCTTTCCTTTGGGTCATATGGCGTTGTGTGGTTTTATATGCTGTCCCTTAATTTAAAATGCAGAAGTATTGTAGTGGAATACACAATCAATGTGTGTTTTACAATAGTTTGACCTATTGTATATAAAGGTCAAAATAAAATTGAAGCTAAAGCTTTTTATACTTGTTACATATAGTTTGTATATTGTAACTTTGAAGTGGAGAAAAGGGAATTACTAAAATATAAGAAAAAGGTCAGTTTATTGCCTCACGTACTCCCATAAACTGAAATGTCGAACCAGGCTGTACCCCTCTGTACCCCGATAACTCTCTTCTTGCAGAGTTTACCTTACTAAAGAACTTCTAAAGTTGTGAGACAAACTACACGTAATTTAGTGTTATGTAATACCCAGATGATAATTTACTATTTAATATTGAACATAATGAAGTAACTTTTATATAGTGCTAATCGTTTGTATTGTTTTTTTATATTGTACACTGATCCAATACTGCTCGTGAAAATATGATAACTCCTAACTATAAATCCTTTTTCATTAGTTTCCCAAAGTCATAATTACTCTGTCAAGCTGGTAACCTGGAAACAGTAAACAAGTAGTGGTGAAAAGATTGTTATAAAAAATATTAAAAAGGCATTATAAATATACTCTTTGTGAATTCAACAATAAAGAATTCATATAATAATGAATATGTATAAATAAACACACACACACACACACACACACACACACACACACACACGTATATATATATATATATATATATATATAATATAATAATACAATATAATTATATATATATACTATATATATATATATATATATATATATATAATTCCAATAAACATTGAATCGCAAAAAGTACTTGCTCCGCCGGCAGTCGAGCCCGGATCTCTCACTTGCCGGGTGAATGTGCTACCATTACACCACAGAGCGCTTACTTTTCCTAATTATTAATTATATTGTATTTTTATATTATGTGTGTGTGCGCGTGCGTGCGTGCGTGCGTGCGTGCGTGTGTGTGTGTGTGTGTGTGTGTGTGTGTGTGTGTGTGTGTGTGTGTGTGTGTGTGTGTGTGTGTGTGTGAATTTGTGGATTATAATGATTGAGTATTTTTCTAAATGAAATATTGTCAAAATCGTTAGCTTCATTCTCCCCAATAAATTATAAAGTTAAGGATTTCTTGAAAACTTATAGAACGCTTTGAATATACTGGTATTTAGGAATAATGTGTTAAGAAGTATAGAAAAGACTGAGATATTAGTTCCTGAACTGACAGCTTTTCATTCGTTTTCTCTTTGGGTAAATTGTCTAGCTTGAATGCAGCAATAAATTAAGAAACACGGATACAGTATTATTTATAGATTTCTAACAATTATTTATATAAATATTATGTGTAAGTAGTATTTGTTTTGCTTTACAATTTTATTTTATATTGGAACACAATAAATAGACCAGTCAATTAATTTCAAAAATTATTACTTTAATTGTCATAAATTCTAAATTTCTACCATTTAAATTCAACTTTAATTATACGTTTAGCGGCTAATATTTGGATAATATATTATATTTTACCTGATGATATCTTATTACTTTAATTGAATTTAAAGTTATTTCATGTTCTTTGCATAAAATCTCATTTAATTTTAATCTGAGCCTCACTTATATGTGCTCATCGGAAGATGGCCAAATTACTATAGATTTACCAGATTCTATTCATCTAATCATATACATTTGGGCTACATTTAAAATTGCACCTAAAACTTTTTAATAAAATAATGACGAGACGGATTGAAGGTGCTTTAAATACTTTAATGTTCAAGTTAAAAAAAAAATAATTATATGATAAATATTAGCGTATACTCCATGATTTATCTATGAAAATGGTTCATCTTAATCGATGTAACTTATACGAGTAAAATCATGCACGTAATAAAATTCCTGTTTTTGGCTAGTCTTATTAGAGAAACTTTTTGCTTGCAATAAATTATAAAATTTAAAAAATTATATTCTCAAATATATTGTGGTATTGTTGAAAGCAAAGAATATTAATTGTTTAAGTTTCCTTACCATGATATTATCATTGTACGAATATAAAAATAATGACCCAAATTGCAGGACATATAAACAAAATACTTGTATTAGACCATAAATTTGTATTTTGGATTTTTAGTATACTTACATTACTATTTTCCTTACTTATAGTAATAGTAATACCTGTTTACTGTAGGTGTGAAGTATAGAACATATTTAATTGTGAGCGTCCAAGTTGTAAATGTATCCTAATTTATAATATTACAAAGCCCAATCATAATATTTTATTGCATACCTGCGTTTATAGGGATATGTTTTAACAGTGATAAGGTGAATTGTATTAAAAAAAGGATAATATATTAACTGTAGCAGTTATAACTAATTTAAAGGGCAGACCACAGTATAAAAATATTAATTTCAGAATAAAAACGTTTGTTTCAAAGCTTTGGCACAAACTTGGATTTTCTTGAAATAAATGCAAAGGTATATAGTATTATTAATTACGTGTTTTTAAATGTTCAACCTAATAACACTCATGTGGATAACGATAATATGATATAATTTATCATGAAAAGAAAGCGTTTATAATTGATACATCATGATTAGTATATTTTAAATTTACAATCGTCGCTGTGTAAGACAGACTATGATTGTGCAAAGAGAGTTAGCAATCCATCGAAGTTTACAGCCCGGAGTACATGGGCATGACATTGCAGTATATGGGCTTACGTGACGTAGTATAGTGCTTTCTCTCAGATATTTCATCCCTTTTTCCATTCTTGTTCTAAGGAACTTACAAGACATTTGCCCTTTTATTTAAACACACGCTAAATCAAATAAAATATACAGTGAGTCTTATTATTCAAATTACTGTTGTAATATTGGTAGAGTACATTATGGTATTATGTTTACTGACTTTTTAATTTTTTAATCTTGGAGATTACACAATGCAGCAAGCAATCATGTTAGTAATTACTGCATTACACTAGTACAGGCTGTATATAATTTTCATTTCTTTTAGCATTGTGAAGAAACATACACAAATAAACCATCTAAAATACACAATCCTGGAACTAAAAACACCCTTTACCATATCAAAATGCAAATTACCATAATATTTATTCTATAAAAATTAAATATTTCTTCAACTTAACAACAATTAATTTATTATTAACTATAAAGTAGTAATATTAATTCCAGAGCATGAATTTGTCTTTTATTTCATACAGGTCATTACGGACTTCTGGTAAATTTTCTGAACTTTAAAATTTAATGACCTAATAAAAATAACTACCTTTTTCTATCTTGATTTAAAAGTTAAGAAGCATTTGCAATATTTTTAAAATAACAGCTAAATACGCTACGTTAGGAAATTGAATTTTATATTATATTTGTGAATGACTGAATCGTTTATGCATATTTTTCTACCATACTCTTCTCAACAATGAAATTTTTACTTCGTACAGTACTATATGCAGTTGAAGTCTGCGCTACAGAATTATATGTAACCAAGTTGTAGTAAACTTACAAAACCACAGTTCTTTATTTAAAAATCGGTCAAAGACCAGAGAAGCACTGCCAAGATACAACACCTCCCTGCACTGAATAAAACATCACCTCAGAGTAACTGACAGACTGAACACGGAAGACTTCCTTTCCTGTCAAGTGTGACAGCATTTCATAACGTTACAGTTTCCTTGAGCTTATTTTTACTTCAGCCTAACTAATAGCAAGTCGTTAAACAAAATAATTCTATTTTAAAATATATTAGTTCGGTTGTTTAACAAGTACATGGATGTTGTTAGACTAAAATGTGTTTAATTTAGTACATATTTAAATAGTTTTATAAGGGAGGATTCACAATAAACTCACGTTTGCACGTAAAATTGTAATGGTTAAGCCAATTAAAAAAGACAAATATAACCTTACGTACAACCTTATTGCAGATTATCTGTCGCAGAAACAAATATACAACCAACACTTATACATCAACATCGGATCGAGAAATCAATATCCACAATATTATTACGGCCATTGTGTATGAGGACCGTGCAAAACCAATGCGCTACTAGAAGTAGCTTTATTGTCCTTCTATTGTCGAAAGATAGTTTTGACTATTCTGAAAACCTTTTGGTTGATATAATTATTAATATGAATAAATATAAATAATTTAAGAATAAATTTACAAAATAATTTAACTGTATAGTTTTTCTGATTAGTAATAGCTAAAGAATTAAATTATGATATAATGGTGATGGACATGAAATTATTAATTATTATTAAAAATTGGTCGAGAAATAAATTTCAAAGTAAACTTTAGTTATTCATGCAAAACTTTAAATTGAATTGGTTATCTGAAACTTTAATCTTATTTAAATACTAATACAAACTATTCAAAATATCTAATGCTTTATACAAGTTAAAAGTCAAAAATAAAAGCAATCATATGCGTCTAAATGTGTACCAGATATGTTATCTTTAAAACAAAACTGCTATTAAAACAAACACTTATTACTACAACGTAGAAGCATTCCATACTTCGATTTACCAGGCATCGCTGAGGTTACATGATATATCCAAGTCTACACTTTATTTCGTTAGACTAGATGTGTTACTACACTAAATTAAAATATTTTACAAGATCATCCTTACTACATATTAATGGTTAAACCATAACAATCCGTTCCATGGAACAAGGAAGTCATTAGCTAAAAATATTTTTATGTACGCTTATGCATAATAATCCTTAAACGAATTTTAAACATTAAAAAATCAACACATTCTGATTGCTTACTACTGGACTTTAGTGCTTACACATGGACTCTATCGATTATACCATTTAGTACGTGTACACTGTATCTGCGATGGTAATGCCAGATAATTGCACGGATTGGCACTTATTTTCTTTATGCTATCTCTGAATCCAGTCAGTAATATAATGTTGTATAGTTTATGTTCTTTATCGAAGCCTTAGTTATGGTCTCCAGCGTCCGGCCTTAAACCTATGTAATCTTGTTTTATTGTGACTTTTTATTGGTATAAAAATTGCACTATATGACTGTTGCTTACCTATAGACACGTGCTGATATTTGAATAAGATTGTATAGTACGTAGCTTAAGTTAGCTGCCTTATCGTGATTTTAATTTGAGTCCTCCAACTAAAAAGTATTGAAAGTGAAATGCTATTTTCCTTGAAAAGGGTATTTTGTACTTATAATCCTACAATTACTACACAAATAATTCAGAGCTCTGTATTAAATTCTTAATCAAATTTATTTAAAGTAAACACAGATTAAGATTTTAAAATATATATTGAATACAAATAAAGGCTTTAATAAATATAAATGGCTTCTTTTTTTTATTAGATAGTTAATGTTTTAACTATTAACAAATGCCTGTTTTTACAAAAAAAATTCCATTACTAATCTAAAAACCAATTCACTTGTGCTTATAAACACCACCAGGGGCGAAGCATGTGTGCATTATATTTCAGCGTACACTTGTATATATGAAATCGTGTCAGATATTGGAGTGACTTTTAGCTTCAGCAATGCTAAAAATAGAATAATTTATGTTAAATTTGAATGGGTGATATAAGCGTATCCTCTAATATTTTATATTTATTAAGATTTGTTTGTTTAATACACACCACTAGGTGTCTTGTTGTAATAATCTTAATTTATTTTAACTTCCACTGGATCATTTAGTTTCTTAAGCTTTTAATGTTGTCTGAGGAGCCTTTTTATTGTGGAAATGTTTAGTCACTGTGGCTCTCTGAGAATGTAACTCTCAAGTACCAAGGTACACTTGGGCTCTAGACACCAACAGCTTCTGACTCGCTTTGTTCTGCATTTGACTATAAGTTTATCAAATATTTTGAAACTTCTAGTCATTAAAAGCCATACACATAAAATGTTTATAAATTCTTCTGTCTCTTGTGCTATCTATTTAGTAATGGTTATCATTACATTTTGAAAGATTGTAAATAGGTATGATATGGCTTAAAACATATTTATTCAATTTTATAAATATAGTGTTTTTATGTGGAGGGTAAAATTGTATTATAAGAAATAATAATATTGAACTTCAAATCTATACACGCTCAGTACATTCGAAAGATTAAGATACAGTTTTACAAATGAGTGTAAATTTTTAGTGCAAGAAGGTAATAATTTTATTTTAAGGGATAAATAAGTGTAATATACTTGGTTCTTTCACAAACCATAGTAAAAAAAACATACAGCATTATAATTAATTTAAGTTATGAACAGCATAATCTTACATTTAATAAATAATTGTGAAAATAGTAAGTGTTTGTTTGGTTCCAGAACATAGCTTTTTAAACTTTAACGCCCAAATACTTAACTTACATACATCAATAAAAATATATTACCTCATGAGTAAAAAGATTTTTCTGTTCAATAACACTCAATGACTTTGTATGGAAACGGAACCCTCAACAATAGGCATTGTTCAACTTTGATAGAAAAACTTACACAATGGCGAACAACAAAAGTCGGTTTACAAAGGTATGCCTCAGTAACAACTGTGTGTACTGAACTGGTATTTTATAAGCTTATTGCTTACTATATTATCATAGATTTTAGAACTCTAGGGTTTTTTATACAAATAAACGGTAAACTGTATGGACATTTTATATGGAGACTATGCCAAAGATTTTTAGATAATTTTACTAAGTACTTCATTTCTATACCAACGAAATTTTTTGTGTTTTCACTCTTATGAAAAATAATTCAATTCATCTGCAGTATTTAAACGAATACAAATTCTTCTACATTAGTTTAGTATCATATTTGCTACGACTACTCAGAAATCGATTAATGATAGTTCCACTGATAATAGTTGTGGGATCATTACTTTAAATTTTACATATATTACAAACCAAACAGACTGACACTACAGTAAATACTATTTTTAGTTTCAAAAATGTAGACACGTAAATTTAAAGTTATAAGTAAACTCTCACTGTGAGACAAGTAAGACAACAGTTGAAAACAGTTTCCGCGACCTTGCGTCCCTTATAGCGCAACGCAATAACCATCGGTCTTCATCCAACATGATGTTTTGTAACGGAACCTTACTATAAAGCTCATTAATATGAAATACAGACGTTTTGGACTACTAAGAAATATATCTAAGAAATTTAAAATAAAAAAATTAATCTAAACTACAGTCTAATTTTAAGTACTACACATTTCACTAACCTAGTTATTGCTCTTGATTATCAAATCCACTATTAAATTGTTAAATGGAAAGAATTGTGAAGATTAACTTCTGAAAGAGAAAAAGTGATAAGGACGGTGAAAGAAAGAAATAAAAACTACCAAAAATCTTAATTAAAATCTACCAAAAAACAATTCTAAAAGTAATAAGTCTTACAAAATATGTTTTTAAATAAAGTTTTCCTTGATCGGAAGGGTCAAGCACAAATGGATGACATAATCTATCAACGGAAATATGTGTGAGATTATAAAATTTATAATTGAACATCAATTACCTGTAACTTTGCTAGCGATTTTCTATAGAATAATAAGTAGGTCATATAAATTGGTTAGTAAACACTCCTGAATATATGATATAGTTTTTGTTTCAGATGTACATATGCTTTATTACTTTAATTTTTCCAGAATTCCTAATGTTTTAAAGCAAATATAGATATTTTAGAAGTATTAATTTATTGGAAACTCTAAGAGTGTTTGATCTTAGGATACATAATTTATTTCTTCGTTTAAGTGATGAACAACGTACATATAAATGTTTTTTCTTTGTAGAACAGGGAAATAGAAAAGGAAAATATTTTTCCTTTCGAGTTGCAGCCCCATTAAATACAAATAGGTGGTTGATCTTAATAGTGTATTTCTAACTAAATAATGACACGGATGTGTGTTAATTTTATAATTCAAAGAAAGTGACAAGTATAGGAAAAGAATGATCTCTAGGGGTTTCAATACTATTTCAACCATTATGGGTAAACTTATACTTTTAGAACACAAGGACAATTATGTGTTATTGCTTTCATCTCGAATTTATCTTTATAGGACATCAAAAAGTTGAAAAAGAAAGGATAGTTCATGTAGGGGTTGCGACCTTATCAAACCTCCGAGAATAGTAAATATTAGTTAATTTTTACACTATTTAAGTGATGATAAAAACTTCGTGTCATATTTCTTTATTATAAGAATTAGGAAGTTGAAAAAAATGTATATATGAGCAGTTATTTTAAAGGTTGCAGTCCTATTTATAGCCCCCTATTTGGTAGTATATCATCAAAAAAAGCTATTGTATTGGATTTTTTTGAGCTGGAAATATTAAACTGTGTATAATGTCGATAAGTCGAGTAACAAAATATAGTTCTTATATGGGTTACAACCCGTTTACATTCTTACACATGTATAAGCTTTTGATAACGCTATACATTTTTTATATTTGCGTTATGAGATATTCGTGTGAAAAAACTTTAATTTTCTCATGAGGTTGTAGAATTAGTAATAAAATAGGTGAGCGAGTATAGGTTTTGCCTATTAGATATTATTAAAAACATAAAGTTATTACTTACAACTACATATACTATTGTCACTTGAAAATTAGTTGGGAACAAGTATCATGGAAATGTACTAATGTACCAGCTAATTAGTTCATAATTGAATGTGATTACTATTGGTGCAGACTAATGTACTCCAGTTTTTCGGATTACCATGAGTACTCGGTTTCGCTCTTTTACGCATTTTATGTTCTTTATGGAGACATTTTTAAAAAAAAAAAACGTCACTTAATAGTATAATTAAAAAAGTCAGTCTATCTGTGTCTCTATACCTGCGATAGTTCTTGGTAGTAAAGGCCTAGAGGACGCCAACCTTGGTTCAATAGGTTTAATTAAGAACCCTATAAAATTTAGCAATCGTGCTGTTAAAAAGCAGTAAAATCGCGTGTCTGATTGAGTGTATTCAAACTCATAGCTTTGGCTTTCCTTTTGGGTCATATGGCGTTGTGTGGTTCTATATGCTGTCCATTAATTTAAAATGCAGAATTATTGTAGTGGAATACACCAATTAATGTGTGTTTTACATAGTTTGACCTATTGTAAAAGACCTTTGGATTAAATCCTTATAAGACCTCTGTCTATAATATGTAGTACGGTAAAGGTTTGTTATTCGTTGATCTATAGAGCATTAAACATTGTATCTGTGATTCTTATATTCGTGGAATTATTTAACTCATATTGCGGTCGGATTAAAGTTTAAAAATTAACAAGTAAAGGTTTTAATGTATCTATAAAAAAATAAAATTGAAGCTAAAGCTTTTTTTATACTTGTTACATATAGTTTGTATACTGTAACTTTGAAGTGGAGAAAAGGGGATTACTAAAATATAAGAAAAAGGTCAGTTTATTGCCTCACGTACTCCCATAAACTGAAATGCCAAACCAGGCTGTACCCCTCTGTT
The DNA here is from genome assembly GCF_021130785.1 of Homalodisca vitripennis. Lineage (NCBI taxonomy): Eukaryota > Metazoa > Arthropoda > Insecta > Hemiptera > Cicadellidae > Homalodisca > Homalodisca vitripennis. The sequence goes on along the minus strand of NW_025777320.1, from coordinate 36,195 downwards.
ACCCCGATAACTCTCTTCTTGCAGTATAGTGTGTTTTTTGGAATAGTGTGTTAAGAAGTATAGAAAAGACTGAGATATTAGTTCTTGAACTGACAGCTTTTAATTTGTTTTCTCTTTGGGTAAATTTTCTAGCTTGACTGCAGCAATAAACTAAGAAACACGGATACAGTATTATTTATAGATTTCTAACAACTATTTCTATAAATATGTGTGTAAGTAGTATTTGTTTAACTTTACAATTTTATTTTATATTCGAACACAATAGATATACCAGTCAATTAATTTCAAACATTATTACTTTAATTGTCATAAACTCTAAATTTATACCATTTAAATATATACGTTTACCGGCTAATATTTGGATATATATATTATATTGCACCTGATGATATCTTATTACTTTAATTGAATTTAAAGTTATTTCATGTATTTTGCATAAAATCTCATTTAATTTTAATCTGAGCCTCACTTATATGTGCTCATCTGAAGATGGCCAAATTACTATAGATTTACCAGCTTCTATTCATCTATTCATATACATTTGGGCTACATTTAAAATTGCACCTAAAAGTTTTTAAATAAAATAATGACGAGACGGATTGAAGGTGCTTTAAATACTTTAATGTTCAAGTTAAAAAAAATAATTATATGATAAATATTAGCGTATACTCCATGGTTTATTTATGAAAATGCTTCATCTTAATCAAATGTAACTTATAAAATAATGCACGTAATAAAAATTCCTGTTTTTGGCTAGTCTTATTAGAGACATTTAAAAAATTATATTCTCAAATATACTGTGGTATTGTTGAAAGCTAAGAATATTAATTGTTTAAGTTTCCTTCCCATGATATTATTATTGTACGAATATAAAAATAATGACCCGAATAGCAGGAAATATAAACAAAGTACTTGTATTAGACCATAAATTTGTATTTTGGATTTTGAGTATACTTACATTACTATTTTCCTTATTTTTAGTAATAGTAATACCTGTTTACTGTAGCTGTGAAATACAGAACATCGCTTAATAGGCTATACATTCTATCTCATAGAAACCAACAATTTAAATCTACCCTTTGTTAAAAGAGAAACTGTGTCAGCGTAACGAGTGATGAGGTTCGATGACGCTCATCCAAATTCCACGATTGGAAATACAACCCCAAAGTGGAATTATGTTATTCTTATATTTGTTGTGTATGAAAAACCAGTCCACAGGTGAAATATTTTTTTTAACATACTATTTTACATGGTTCAGTCATACACATAGCGGCGTGTAAACAATAATTCCGGTAATAGTGAAGTACTACAACGCAAGGGTATGCTGAATTATGTAGCTTGAATATTATATCTTGTTATAGACCATTCTTTACACTGCGTCAAGTTAGTTCAATTCTGTACTATTGAACGATTTTTTATCGTTAATGTTTAAACAGCAAGTCTATATTTTCAGTCTTAATTATGATACGTATATTTCCACAAAGTTACAAGAGTTTGGTAATTACAGTAAACTCGGTGAGAATAGTAAGCAGGATATCGAGGTTTACAGCCCGGAACTTCACATTAAACTAAAAGGGTGTACGTAACTCATTGTAGGGTTATTTCTCTTGTATATTTTATCCTTTTTGCCATTATAACCCTGGATTTTGCAAGGAAATTTCAATTATAATTGACACGGAGTTAAACTATGTCCTTACGTTACTTTTCAAATGCTGCCATTGAACTTTTTTTGCAATTTTATAAATCTGGATTTTCCCGCCAACATCCGTTATCTTTATATTTGCATCTAAAGACCTTTTTTGCAGCTTTGTTCATTATTTAAAATCACTAAAGATTTGTCTGATTTTATAACACAGCTAAAGGAAAACAATAACTATAAATTTGTTATATATTAAAAAGAACTATCTCAAATTACTTGGATTTGAATAGTGATTATCTTTTAGTCTTAACCTTCTGCTTCTATTTTTGTTCATGTGTATTTAATTCTAATAAGTTTACTTGATTAATATTTAAAACAGTGCAGTTACTGGAGAAAACCATAAATTTTAATTCCCCTTTGAGAAAGATAAGACTAAAATGAAAAAAATTACATATTATTATTACGTATCCATTTCAAACACATGCATTTCTCCCTTATTTGATAACTTGAATTTGCATAATTTTACAGTTGTGTATACAATTTCCAAAAGTAATAGTGCCAGTTATGCAAATTTTAATAATACTATAGTTTAACTGTAAATTTAAATGTTTGCAGTCTGATTTTCTTTATAACTAAATATGTATGATTTGTCTGCGGGGATTTTTACTCCTTATTGAGCGTATTAGAGCTGTGGCATAGGTAAATGAGTTATTTTGGTTTGAAGTTAATAAAATTATTACATAGTCGAATTCATGAAGTTTTACGACAAGGAGGTTGTTACATATTTTATATGAACTTGTCGCGAGGGTTGTCAAGGGTTAGTAGTAAACATTGTTGTGACCGTAAGTTTTAATTTACTTCATTTAAAAAAATTCAATACACATATTTTTACAAAAAAGAGAAATACTCTGATAGCTTTAGTATCCGATAGCCTTAGTACTAGTAAAAGTGTGATCCATCTTAGTCAAAAATAGAAATACTATGATAGTTTTAGTACTGCATGTGGTCTTATCTACAGAGAGAGAAAACAGAGAAACTGACTAGTAAAGGGAACGGTCTAAATAACCTTCAACATATTTACTGAATGAGACGTGAAATGACGGTATCAGAGTCCTTACTTATATTGAAGTCAAATTTTAACAGCAGGGTCCTCCGAAAGAAGTAGTAATAGGACCTTAAGTTTTAGATCACTCTAAAAAGATACTGTATACTGATTTTTGGGTTATTAGCCAATATAGTTGCCTTTATATGGGTGGGGGTGTTTAAATGGGTTCCGGCCAGTCGCTTAGTTTAGGACCAAAATCGTAACTGGGGTCGCGTGGACAAGGCTAGATTGGACAAGGAGAGGCAAATTTGCCATCAAGCATTTAGAAAACTAGGTGAGTGGCTGTTATAAACCGATAAAGGCTATGAAGGCCTATAGTATATTTTTATACTTAAATACTGTTTAATCTGTAAAATGTGAGCTTTTGTCTAAAATAATTTAAAGTTAAATCATAATAAACGTTTGAGTGTTTAATCTTTGGATCTATTTTATTTTGCACTGTGGAAGAAATCCAGCATAATTACCTCGACTAGTTTTGACATTTTGTTCATAAATAACAGACAGATAACCCCATACACGTTTTTCTTGAATAGTTATTCATTAGCTTTGTTCGTGTTATATTTCCTAGAGGAATACGAGTGTATTTCCTGCTTTTTCATGACTATTAAATATTCTGACATATTCGACTTATGGTTTATATTTTCTGTTGCATTTCATGTTTGTTCGAATTTTTTGCATTACTGTACTACAAATATGCTCTATCATTACAATTTCAATAAAAAAAAAGTTTTGTACATATTATATTGCTTTGTACTGTTGTGTAAAATAATAATTTAAGAATAAATCATATATTACCATTATACATCTAAGGATACTCGTAGATTTATTACTGTAAATTTATATTATATTTTTTCAACATTTAGATCACACATTCAAAGAGATTAAAATAAATAAGATTTGGTATTTAAAGAATAAAGAAATTGGATGATGATGAATGAGCATGTTACTAAGAAGCATGGTTTGACGTAAGACAATGCACTAAATAAATTTAAAGAGGAAGTATGTTGATAAAATAAACAGCGGACTTGTGAAATGCTATTAAACTCGTTTTTAGGTCAGAGAGCCTTTCGTGTTCCGTCAGTCATTTACACTGATGTAATGTTTTATTCAGAGGAAGGTGTTGTATTTTGACAGTGCTTCCCCAAACTTTTCCGCGTGAGTTTCTCTAGTTATATATTCACCAGAATTCCATTAGATAACATTTAGACCACACTACCTTTGAAATTGAGACAACTAATAATAATTACTTTTACTAGATCAATATGTTCCGAAATTTTTTTTACTTCAAGTATGAATAATAAAGTAAAATTTATATATTATGCGTAGATTTTTAAATGTAGTTACTTATTCTGGTTATTTTGTGTCGCATATATGTTTACAACTTGTCACCTAATAAGGTGATCTTTGATTGATATTTCTTTGTATTGCGGTGGTACTTTGTTCGGCATAAATAAATTATTATTTCAATTTCGTTTTTAATTACCATACGTTGACATAAAGATTAATAATAGAGGTTTTGGTTAATCTTCTGCCAAATTCATCTTCGAGTTGCTCAACTTCATACACTTTGAATCTTGAGTTTATCTCAAGTTTGCCTTCCTTATATTGATGTGTCTGTTAATTTAAGCTGTCTCAGACTTGATTCCAGGAATCTGGAGTCATGTTCGTCAGAAGAGATCTAAAGAAATTCGGCGACGAAGAAGCTCAAAATGAAACTTAATATGGTTTCGTGAACAGATATAACTATAAATAAGTAACGTGATACGTCTTATTGTGTCATCAGGTGCACTAATGGGTGCACTACGAGGTTTCTGAGACGATCTCTAAGTACCGTGGAGCAACCGAGGATTCTACACATAACGTAGCAATGGTAAGAAGGGTCGATTCAATTTGAATGTTGAGTTTAGATTTGCCTCACCTTCCTTTTATTGCAGTGTCTGGTACTTGACTTAAGTCTGAGACTATTATTCATTGGATGGTTGTAAACATTGTAAATTACGTGGAGATTTTGATGCAATATATATATATATATATATATATATATATATATATATATATATATATATATATATATATATGTATGTATAAAATCTAATTGAATAAATAATGTGTATTACTTGCAATAATTTTCATTTAAAGGACAAGCTTGTACTAAATTTATCTTTGCGGGATGTTTTTATATTACGAAATTTAAAATATAATCCATATAATCCAATGACATTATCCCTTCAACAAGTAATAAATAGATGGTAGATTCTTGAAAAAAGAAGTGGTAGAAATAAAACAAGTATTATTGGAAAAATCAAACCAATTAAAAATTAACAGGGACAATATATGTATGGCAAAGTACCTTCAATCAATATGCTTTCAATAGAAACTTTTCTGAATGTTTTCTGTAGGATTTGTAAAGAAAACAATACTTAAAATAATAATAGTAGGCCCTTCTGTTTTATTTTGTTTCAACAATCCTCCTGAAAAGATTTAGACAAATTTATATTTAGAGCTTATTAAGTTAAAGTACTTTGTTTATGTATGTGGTATAAGCACCAGGCTAACGTGTAAAGGATAGCCTAAAGAAATTCTTTACATATAAAAGATAAGAATAATCTCTCCACTTACCCATGAGAAACACTACAATCATTACTCACGCTTAAGGATTGAAAACTCATCTGTGTTCGCATGTGATACTAAACATTTCCCTTTAAAATACTTTTAGTTAATTTATCTATGAAATTATTAATGGGACTTCTGTGTTCATTGTATCGGTAGACACATTACGTGACCGTTCTCCTAGCTCCTGTAATTTTCTTTTTTCACGTAAACATTGCTCATCGTTAGCCGCCTATCTGCTATATACCTATGTGACTGCTTAATGAGTCTTAAGAATAAATTTAAATATTGAAATGAAATTATACTTTACAATTAATTAATTTCTAACATACTTTTTGTGACAGCAAGCAAAATCAGTTTTTCTCCTTTCACCACATTTTCACTAGTAATCACTCCTATTTTAAAGTACTGTGATTTTATATTGTTCAGTAAAATAATAAAACTTTGATTCTTATATTTTGTTTGTTGGTGTATATGGGGAATAAAATGTATCATCTACTAACTAGATTTAATCTAACATATATACTTGTATAGTTAATTTATACTAGTTTAGAAACTACAGAAACAGTAAATAACCTTAGTACTCCCACCAATATTAAGTTAAAATATTGTCTACTCATTAGAAATGATTATTTTAAATCAAATGCTCATATATTCGATATTGACCAAAGTACATTTTGTTTTGATTTGATTTAAAGTTTTAGGTAAACTAATATTAAATTAGGTTTTTTTTAATTTTTATTAAGAAACAAGTTACGGCACAGATGTATAACAATTTGGTGTCAAATAACAAAGTTTATGCAATAAAAACTCTACATGTGGTGTCGTTTAATGTTAACCACGACAAGAAACTGCCATGTTTTAGAACCACCAAAAGTTTATAACAACTTCGAGACAGTCACCAGTCACGTTACGTGATGTTGAACTGATTTGATAACCGATTAAAATATATAAACAATTTAGTCTGTGTGTAATGGGGTAAAGTAACAGTCACTGTTTAGATTTTTGAATTATTTATTTTGACCTAATAACATATAGTAATTTAGAAGAAGAAAATAATGAAATAAGATATTGGGAATTGATGAAAATACATCTCTGATTTATAAAAGACTTAGGCTAATATATTTAATAGATACTTATATGTCAAACAATTGTGTAATGGATGGAGATTAATTCTCATATTTAAAATTCAACCATTAATTTTTACACATATGCAATAAAACTTTACAATATTTATTGTTTAAACAATATTATATTAACAGGTATAAAAGGTGTTGAGCTAGTTTGCGCTTTTTGTCATGTCTGTTGAAATGGGGAGTTGTGTTAGGAACAGTAAACACCGATAACCCAATGCTGATGTGTTAACGACTTTGAGTTCACCCAACTTTCCACTCCCAGGCCCAGGTTTGTCGGACGTTATGTCTTTATCATATTACCCCATTCCCTCCGGGCTACCAAACATTGCACGTTAACTTATTATCTTCTTTCCTTATCTAAAATGTGGGTTATAAAGTTATAAAACCTCAAGCACAGTTAGTCAGTTCAGAAATAAATAAAACTACAAGTTGATTGAAAATCTAAAAATTAGGTTATTAGTAACATTAGTAAATACATTACGTTTGTAAAATATCAACATTCTATATTAGTTTATAACGAATCATAAAAAGTTACTTTTGGAAACTTGATAGCTGAGGTTAGCACTAAATGGGTATATACATTTCATTTTATTCCTAGGTTTGATATATATTTATTCAAGTAATGTAGTCTCAGTGGTACATATAGTATTAAATTTCTTTTTAAAACTTTTTATCGTTTAATTTAAATTGGTATATTAATTTAATATTATCATAACTCAAATAATAAGAAGGAGAAAACAAAATGGACTGAAATGAATATAAATGATTGTCATGTGTTAAGTACAATTACATCAATTAAATGAGATCATTATTTAGTTTTACCTTATCTGCTATTCAAGTTTCTTTGTGGGAATGTTTCTGATAATAAGAAGATGATGTATTTATAAACCAACTATTTGCACAAATAACCAATCAATTTTAAACAAAGATGTAATATTAGTATTTAATTTTAATTTCCAACTATTATAATAAACATAAGTAAACTAGTTATTTCAATATTATTTATAAAAAAAATCACGTATTTTACAACGTTTACAACGACAGAAATAAATAACGGAGCGGAAACTGCTCACTGTGCGTTCAATCAATAGATTGCCAACTCTGTTTTGGTTGAGGGATAATGCATTTGTTGGCATCCAATCCACTAGTGTTATTAGTTTTCGAACTAATATAATGTATATGTTGAAAGGTAGTCGACCTAGACATCAGAAGTTAAACAAGGTAAGCAGCTGTAACGTTTTTTTTAATAATGAGCATTGGTATTTGTAATAAATATTATTGTGTTTGTATTAGAATAATTATAAAAATGTTAATTTTCATAATACATAAATACAGTGTTTATACTAATATTATATAGTATTCAACGCTTAAAATAAGTTAATGATTTTTCATAACAATTAATATAAAGTTGAAAGATAAACACGTGAAAAAATTTACGATTTCAATCATAATACTATAAACAAAGTTAATATAAATAACATATAAGTATTAATTTTTTTAAATATGTTTTGACAAAAAGTGAACACGGTTCCATAAACAATGTTTGTGAATGCATTCTGGAACCACAGTTGACAGTTCTTAAGGTATGGAATTACCTTAGCGCAATCATGTTTCAGTTACATTCAACAGAATTTATACGACGAATTAATGTGAAAGCCTGAGAGGGGTTAAGCTATGTTATGTGTTGTCAATGTGAATTAATATTTGTATAGAGTTTCACCTTGCCCAATAATAACCGTTATAAGATTAAATAATCTCAATTTTAGTCTATGAATGCATGAAAACGTATAAAAATAATTACTTTGTATTGCAAATTTGTTTATTCACTGAATCCTTGATTTACTAACGAGATATTCTCCTTAAAGACATTTTTATTTATTAATGTTTTATCATAACGATCTAGGCTAAGCGTTCCCCATTGAGTTATAAATTTGATATTCCAGTTATGAGTTGAGTTATGAGTCATAAGAGTTATGCTGGAAAAGCACAAAATAATGTTGATATATGAAAAGCATTTCAGTTACAATTAAGAAAAGTATGTAATTTATTGATTCAGTATATATTATTAAATAAAATTGAGGTCGTTAATAATGTAGCCAAAATCATATAATGATACATTCTTGTAGCTCTTGTCTTATTGGAAATTATATATTAATTTAAACCAACTCTCTAATAATATAAAGTTTTTATTTTGTGAGGCCTTTCGTACTCAATGAGTACATCTTCGGAACTTCTTCACAGAACTGAATAAAAGTAATAATAACAATGGCAGCATAAACGTTTTTGTACTAAATAAAAACATATGACATTAAAATATTTGTCATTGAATATTTCAAAATTCACCGTTTCTTTATTTGATTTAACTAAATATAAAGTTTATTTTTTATATATACACATAACATTCTGTGCTGTCATAGAATATTACCTCTTTGTTTTTTTAATTACATATGTTTTTATTTAGTACAAAAATGTTTATGTTACTATTGTTATTATTACTTTTATTCAGTTGTGTGAGTCCGAAGATGTACTCATTGAGTATGAAAGGCCTCACAAAATAAAAACTTTATATTATTGGAGAGTTTGTTTAAATTAATATATCATATAATGATGTTTATATGGTTCGTTTTTTAGGGGAGACCGATGTCCTTTAATCAATATTTTGCCCGTACTCATGGGCCAATGATCTGTGCGAATTTATTATTAACTACAGTAATTTGAAAAGTCTATTTAATACAAGCTTGATGGTACTGTTAAATAGTGCTTCGTTCATGACAAGGATTTCACCCAGCACTACCTCTAGTCGAGATCCAATTTACGACGTAGTAGGCCGTACACTTCTCGGCACTTCTAAAAGATCTTTAAGAAGCTTCCTCTGAATGGATCTCTCCTGCTTAATGTGAATAAACCTTTACTTTTCATCATCTGTAGCTTTTCTTCATAAAAATTTCTTAATTTACATCTCTTTCCGTGTATTAACATAGCTGTCCTATATCACAACATAACAATACATAACTGCTTTATTGTAACTATTGCATAACATTAACAAAATTTACTTTCTATTATGTTATTTCCGTTGGTTACATTTAGCTTAAAAAACTATATATTTAAAAATAAATCTTTAATTTTCTCATCTATCAGTTGTTTTGGAAGTAATCTCACAGCTGGTCACCAAATATTGTGCCTGTCATTGTCCTAATCGTTTGAAAACAAGTAATTATTAATGTGGAAGCACTTTGTAAATAATTGTTTACCTCAAAGAATACTTTTACATAGAATTATATTACCTGCATAAATAAGAAATATATACCGCAATTATATATAATTTATAAATAAATATATATATATATATATATAAAGGGTGAGTGGCTCTTGGTGTGACAAAATTTTTTGGGTTATAATGCAATTTAAATGAGATACAATAGTGGTTATAAAAAAATTTAACTACAAAAATTACGTCTGAAATGAATTATTTTCAGTTTGTCTAAAAAACCTGTGTTTTTGTCAGTAAATCTCATTCAACCCCATCTTCTTACCACACCCTGTACACAAGAATGTGTCAAGTGATATTAAAAACGTTGCCATTTAATAGGCTCTAAAATGGTATGCCATATGACCAACTATTTAGGTGTTTTGCCATTAAAAAAATCAGTATAAGTTAAAAGTTAACACTGCGTAGTCATAGGACGGTATAATAAACATAATTTTTGAGCATTAGTAAAGATATTTAATAATGGAACTTTAATCAATTATCAATAAGGTAAATAAAAATTAGAATACCTCATGAACACAAAACATTAAAAGTAAAATCATTGCAGTTCATTCTCAAAATGGCGACCTTCTTTTCTCACACAAGCTCTTGCTCGCTTTCTCATTGCTCCTACGGTCATTTTAAAAGACAGTTTTTTCCCGAAGCCTTTCAGCAGCCAGAACAATTCTGCCTCGTAATTCTTCTTCTGAGTTTACCGAGGTGGAATAAACTTCCTGCTTAAAAAACCACACACAAAAAAGTATATAGGTGTAAGGTCGGGAGATCGGGCAGGCCATGCGACAGTTCCCCCACGTCCAATTTACTCGGGATAGTTTTCAGCCAGCCATTGACGTACTGTTGCATTAAAATGTGGAGGGGCTCCATCCTGCTGGAATATAAGATCGTCTCTTTCAACATTGTTCAAACCATCTAGAAGGTTAGGTAGGTTTTGTTGCAAAAAATCTAAGTAGTTTGTTCCATTTACAGTTCCATCAAATATGTGAGGGCCAATCAATAGGTAGCCTAAGACTCCACACCGAACATGATAGTTCCCTTGTTCGTTGTGGGTTTTGTTGATCCTAGTGGTGCATATTATGACAGTTGAACATTCCTGCTCTTGTAAACAATGACTCATCAGTCCAAAGGATTTTTCGAAAAAAATGACGCTGCTCTATGTCTCTGTTTAGCAACCAATGCCAGATTTGTACTCTAGGAGCATAATCAGTTACTTTCAGTCATTGAACAGGCGTAAAATGGTATGGATGGAACTTATTCTTATGCAAAATGTCCAAAACCTTCCATTGTGATACACCTACGTCTCTAGCAAGTTGTCTACTACTAACTTCTTGATCATTCCGAACTGAATTTAGAACTAAATCATCTAATTCTACATAATGAACAATGTATCGTACTTCGTTAGGTCTTTTGTGATCTGTACCTCCCTCCACAAGACGTTCATGGAGTCTTGAGAACACAGAATGACTGGGAAGTCGGCGATCAAGGTAGCGAGCTTCATACTCTCTTTGGGCAGCACGCGCATTACAAAATTCGTAAATAAAGTGCATATCAGCGTATTCTCCAGTAGTGAACTCCATGGCAGCCTACACTTGACTAAATAGAGAGAAAAATAGTTTTTTGGAGGTAGAAGTCTTCATGTGGGCACTGGTCTTACAAAACAAGATAAGGAATGAATTTAAAATACTGATGAAAGTGATAGGATAAGGAATAAAACATTGATAAATGATGTGACCATTAATCCATTGCATTTCCATTACAAAACTCGTAAATAAAGTGCATATCAGCATATTCTCCAGTAGTGAACTCCATGGCAGCCTACACTTGACTAAATAGAGAGAAAAATAGTTTATTGGAGGTAGAAGTATTCATGTGGGCACTGGTCTTACAAAACAAGATAAGGAATGAATGTACAATACTGATGAAAGTGATAGGATAAGGAATTAAAACATTGATAAATGATGTGACCATTAATCCATAACTAGCATCCACAAATTATTTTAAGCTGCTTGACTTTTTTGTAATCTTCAATTCCTTGTTTTATAGGCAGTTTTATAAAACATAAAAATTAAGTACAGTTGTTATTAAACTGTTTTAATCTTTTTGTAGCTTGCATGATTTTTAATATTCAAACCGATAAAAGTACGTAACCGAATACTTAACTATGGTCATATGGCATACCATTGTAAAGCCTATTAAATGGCAACGTTTTTAATATCACTTGACACATGCTTGTGTACAGGGTGTGGTAAGAAGATGGGGTTAAATGATATTTCAGTTTTTCTTACCATTCAGTTAAGCTTAATTTTCTTTTCTTACCATTTGAACCGATAACTTTTTCTAATTGAAAATTTAACGGAAAATCTAAAAATTATGCAGTTTGCTCACATATGTCTATACGTTGCTAGAAATATCAGATTTACGTACAAAAATACAGGTTTTTTATTAAAACTGAAAGTAATTCATTTCAGACGTAATTTTTGTAGTTAAATTTTTTTATAACCACCATTGAATCACATTTACATTGCATTATAACCCAAAATATTTTGTCACACCAAGAGCAACTCACCCTGTATATATATATATATATAATTATAATTTATTATTTATTGCTTGCTAATTATCAAATATTTATTTTTATATATTTTTAAATAATAAGAAAGACTCATTTCATTAAAATATAATTTATTTATTTCATTTGTACTTTGAATTGTTGAAATTATATGTCTGAAAATGTCTTTTATAAGTCAATTAATGGTTTTAATTTTTTCCTTCAGCTAAACTTTTATTAAATTCTGTTTTAAACGTAATTTATTTTTTAAGTTCCTGTATAATTCCAATTTAATTGAGTATATTTATATATTATACAGTACAAAATTTTTTTGGCATTTGAATAGTAGAATAATGTGATAATAAAAAAGTGCTTATAGAATAATAAACAATCAGAGTTATCTCTCCTACTTAATGTGAAGAAAACTTTACTTTCCATCATCTGTTGCTTTTCTTCATACAAATTTACAAGATTTATGCTTTTCCATTCAACAGTAAAAGAACAAAACTTATGCAGATAATAGCTAAAAATATCAATGATAGTCAATAGCGAAAAACCCTAAAATGGATAAATATTGCATAAATTATGCATAAGGTTAATGAGAAAATTTATTTCTTAACTAAGGTAGAGAAGAATTAGTCAGGATAATTTCCCTAGACCGTATAGCCTTCATATTCGTATGTATATTTGTATATTTTTTCATTAGGACAACACGGCAAATCTAATCGTGGCGCTGGACACAAGTTTAATTTAGATAGAATGTATATTATAAGAGTCGGAAGTAAAAGTGGTTTTATCGAAGTAGGATTCAGAGATCTATTTATTTGAATTTTGTTCAACTAGGCAATAAGGTAAATGTAGCTGTGGAGTATTAACAATAATTACTTCAAAAATAAATTCTCCTAAACGTGGAAATACATGATATAAGAGTTAAACTTAGAGTTAAATTCAAGTTCCTCTTACACTATACTCATTAAAATAATATGTAATTTGTGTATGCCTATTTATGTTTGAAAAAAACGATAGAGCTTCAAAGCATTAGGTCGTAAGTGCTTTTAAAAGTAATATGAGGACTTCAAATTTGAAAATGGACTTGAAAGCCCCGAATAATAACTAGTTCTTGAATAAAGGGAATTTAGTGAATGATTGACGACGCCAATATGAGAGTTTCAGGATGTCCCATTTTAAATGCCTTGACTGATAGTTTATTTATGCAACAAGGTAAATGAAGCAGTTTACTTCCTTAGAGATTATAATAGACACATATTTTAATGACATTAGCTTTTGAGGTTTAAGATAGCAACGATTTATGCAAAATAACTCTAAAAAATTCTGATGAAATTTATGTTATTTCGCAGTACATTGCGTGAAAAGCTGAAGTTTTAGCATGATGTGAATAAAATTAATTGGATGAATTATTCCATTAAATTTTTTTATTGTAATTCTGAAATAATATTGGGATATTTATTGTAAAATTTGATTGTATACTATTCAAAAAGTGAATTAGAGATTAAAATAATCTAAACGCGACTTATACTTTTACCACTTATTACCACTTTTTCAATTGTCAGCATTCTAAACAGAATTATTTTTAATATTTGTAAACTTTATTACATAAGATACACTCTCAGAGAAGAGAGTTAGCGGGGTATCGGGGTTTACAGCCCGGGGCATGGCATTGCAGTATATGAGCGTACGTGACGCAATATACGGTGTTTTATCTGGTTATTTTATATTTTTTGAACATTTTTCTTTTAAAACTTCTTAAATCAAATTGAATAGTTATAAAAATAATATAATTTTTAATCCTTATGCAGATCTAAAGTGGTAAATATGTACTCTAATAACTACAACATTACCATAAAAATGTAATGATTTTTATATAGTATTTCAATCCCTAGAATAAATAAACATTTTTTCGATTTATTTATTTGTCAGGACGATAAATTTGATACACACATAAACTGTGATTATAACTGACTAATGTTTAGTCTTTATAAAGGTTGTTTATTAGGATCAACCACCCATAGGGGTTTTAAAGTAGTTGGAAACTTATAAAAGTAAATTTGTTTATGTAATACTTACAGACGTCCAATTACGATGAATCTAGACATGCGTGTGCCTTGTATTGTAAACAAAAGAAAAACATTTTTCTTTAGAGTAATTAATCACTGAGCTTCCAATCCCTAGAATTTTCCAAGACCTAGAACATAATTGAAATTAACTGCCTACTGTATACTCTTATCATGAAAACAAAGCTTTAATTTCAGGTAAACTACCCATAGAGATTGAGTTACTGTTTTCCCTTTTAAAAATTCAATATTACTTGAAAAACCTAGGTGTCTTGGAAAAAATTTCACACAATTATATATAGTATAGTATATATATACTAATATACATTATATTATAAATATACCTATATATAAGTATATATATATATATATATATATATATAATATATATATATATATATATATATATAGTGTGTGTGTGTGTGGTGTGTGCGTGTGTGTGTGTGTGTGTGTGTGTGTGTGTGTGTGTGAGTGTGAGTGTGTGTGTGTGTGTGTGTGTGTGTGTGTGTTTGTGTGTGTGTGTGTGTGTGTGTGTGTGTACTTTAAGCTGTTCTGCGAAACTGAAATTTTATAACATTACACGTGTCTTATCTTTTCAATAATAATTTGAAGTTTTTGAGAAGAATTGGTTAAATTAGACTTTTTTTCTCTAATTCATACCTTTAAAACCTACGTATTTATATTATTTTGATCGGGTCAACTAGGCAAACACTATTACGGTGCTTAAAATTGTTTCCCGTAAGTTGAGTACCGTTTCTGAAAGCAGAAACTACTTCACTGAAAAAGTCATTTTCAGACTATTTATTTATATACAGTTTTGTTTTAACTCTTGAAACTCTTAAATAAACACTGATATCATATTTATCTTAAACAACTATATAAATTTAAGAATGCCTTAATCTTATTTGTCATTTATTTGTTAGTACTCGTATTTAAATATATTGTGATCTAACAGAGATGTGAGATTTTTAGTAGGTGTCTCTAAGTAAGCTAAGAGTAATACTGATAATATGATCAGAAATTTTTTATATTCTATCCAATTGTCAACACTCTTTAATAATACGATAAGGCTACGTTTTTTGACGATGTAGAGTTATATTTATGTTACTATCTGTTTCAACTTATATGAAGCAAAGTAAAAAATTTATACGTAATCACTAAAAGTAACGGGTAAAAATTTTAAGTACTATAAAAAAAGTAATATATAAATTTAATTCACGTTATAACACTGTGTATAGGCGTTTAGTGCTGTCCACGTTAGGTTAAATACATTTCGTCTATGCCAATAATTATACAACATCGTTAAATTCACAATGTGTAATATGAAGGAAAACATACACATATATCACAAGACGTTATGTACCACACATGTATATAAGAGGCTGCCCATTTGATACCATTTGGCTGAGACAGTCTTGTCGGTGATTTGGCTCCCAGATCTGGAACTCTTTTGTCTTCATGTGCTGGCAATGCAGGCTGTCTGGAGACATTAGCGTGGAACTCAGTCATAATACACAGTTGAGCAAACAACTGCAGTATTAGTGTTAAAATCAATAGTTTACTAATTTTACACCGTGTGCCCCATGACTAACTGTTAATCTATGGAAAATAAAGTAAAGATGTCTTGAAGTTAGGGCTAAAAAAACCCTATCTAACATAACCTGGGAACCAACGGGCGGGCAGGCGTGCTGCTTGCAAGCACAAGATCGCTCAGCGGTCACCCATTCAAGCAGCAGCTATGCTCGACGTTGCTTGGTCCGGTTATATTGCCATAACTGTTTTAGCCGCTACACTGCGCCATTAGAAACCCTGTTCTCACAGAAGTTGGCTACGTTCAGTTGGTGTAACTGTAAATAAATAAATTATTCATTGACATTAAATGTATCTGGCACTTTGACGAGTTAAGCTGAAATTTTATCAAACAAAGGTATTGATAAAATTCGGGTTATTTTACGTACGTAATATGATATTTCAGAATTATAACATATTTTGGAAAATTTTTTTTTTCAAATTATTTCTTTATATAAACTTTCCTTCGACCTCAAAAAAATTAATCATATAATATATATATATATATATATATATAAAGGTTAAAATAAAATAGTACTTGTTTCACCAGAACTCTAATCCGGGTCTCCCAACACACTATAATACTGAAGAGTATAGAGGAGTACATGAGTATTAGTAAAGTATGGTATTATATAATCATTTCCCCTGCACAGTCATTTTGATGTTTGCTATACTTGTAGTTAAAACAATTCGTTTTATATAGTAGTCATGAACTATATTAATGTATGTACCCCCCACAGACTACATAACAGAGACAAATGGCCGCAAAGGTGTCCTATGTTTCTGTTTGGTTACCGCGGCCCTCCCCTCTGGTGTTCAATGCCAAGATATATCGCATCGTGTATCATTATTCAATTAGATATACAATATTTCATTAAAATTTGAATATTTTAGGGTAAAACTACAAAAGAATATCATAATTAACTGTGTTATTATTTGTTATTCCGCTATTGCAGTTGACTGTTTAATATAAAAACTTATTCTTATTCATTTACAAACGAGTGGATTTGACAGACTACTAGGCCAAATTATGATGACACGAGGTGTACTGTATCCGATACCACATACAATTAATGGAACAGTGTTTGGATAAAATAATGACCAACGGAAATAAAACTAACACGTTTCCTAAAATTTTTGAATATTTGAACAATTTATTTTAGTCATAACTACAGTCATAAGTAGTGTTAATATAACGCAATTCTTTTTTAAATATTTTTAAAATAAAAATAACTGAAAATTCGGAAATGATTATGAAGGAAATCAATACTTTTCGTACTTATTAATAATATCAGAGCACATAATATATATATATATATATATATATATATATATATATGTATATATATATATATATATATATATATATATTAATATTAATATATATATATATATATATATATATATATATATATTTCAATTTATGCGATTATTAAATGTTATATTAAAAATATACAGTTTTTAAGCAGGCTATAATGTTGGCAAATATTAGTGTTTTAATCAGCAGAATAATTAAAATAATTAAATTTAATGACAGTTTTGAAGACTTTATTTGTGTAAATACTACATTATATTTTAGCTTTTCATACAATAGTGTAAAATACTTTCCCCTAGAAAACAATTGCTTTTAATTTTCTTCCCATAACATTTTTGACGGCTGTAATTTTTACTTTAAAACTTACATCGCTCTGTAATATATACTGTTACTTTACTATTAGATGAATTGGCTCTGATACGGATGTCATTTTTAAACCTTATTGAACACACCGAATTATTACATAGCACCTGTTAGCTAAGTGATAACGTTGGAAGAGAAATTCATTTCGGAAACCTATCCCACATCTTTCCTCCAAGTCCTTTTAGAGCAATATCATGTGGATATTTGGAAATAATGTACATTTTAAAATTTAGCGTAACTTATGGTTAGTTAAGAAATGAAAACCTCCAAACGTTATATTGCCTCGTTTTTGAATGCATAATTCATAGCCTTCTACAGTGAGGACATTCCATAATAAAACACGAAAAGTAACATTTCTACAACAAACACTGATGTTAAGTAATGAGAAGTAATTGAAACATGCCGAATAATTGTATTACTCTCCGCCAAAAATTTATAAAGCCTTATATGTGTGACGATTTCATTTTAAAATAAAAGAATAATAAAAAACTTCCATTATATCTGCAATGATAGCTTCCGAAGTAAAAACAGAAGAATAAAGCAATTAATAACCGTTATTATTTATATATTATTTGGAAATGGATGTACAATAATTGTGCTTAATATTTAGAGCCTATGTCGTTGTAAATGCACTATTACATGTATTTATATATTATAGTTTTTTCACATAATCTATCTAGTTACATTTGAGAATTCTTTCAAAGACACGTCTGCTTACTTATGTTCTTTTGGACTTATTAATTGTATTTGATTTTTAAAATACATTATATATTTTTAACTTTTTAACAGAAAATGTTACCTGAGAATTGTACAAAGGCTACTTTTAAGATAAGGGATAAAGTTTAAACTACTAGATCTATGGTTATAGACGTTCTTTAATATTATAATAGTTTCGTTTGATAAATCTTCACAAACAATGGTTATTAGAGTCCTTTATTCCAAAGGGTGGAGAATATTTCAAAAAATATAAGCGTGTTTAGAACATGTACTCTATTCGTCTCATACGTGTATGGATTTGAATCAAGAATAAATTACAAATAATGTATTTTGAAGAAGTTACATACATATAGAGGTATTTAGTGAAATATAACCTAGCCAAATTAATTTGTATTGTAACTATAATGGATATGTATCGATCAATCTTATATATTTTTCACGTACATATTGTACAATTTGTATGTATCTTAAAAATAGAAGTGGAAGAAAAATTTAAATATCTCTAGTAATAAACTCTTGCCGGGCAAGCATATCAGATCTCCAAGACAAGATTTATTTCCTCCAAGTTTTCATGAATGCATAAAACAGTTAGAATTAATTGTAAATATAAACTAACATTTGTTTTTATCTATTTAAAATAAGTTTCACCTAAACATTCTTCCTTCTTAAGGTGTTTTAATGCAGTTTTTAGACTTAATCTATTGGCGATTTCTGCTTTTAAAGGTAAAACCAAGTCGATTCTATGGGACTTGATTTTAAGCAACAATTATAAAATACAATTGCATAATAATCCACTAAAAACATGTAATTAAAATTATTGATGTCTCTAAATCAAAGAAAAGTAAGCTTTTAGATGTATTTCATTGTTTATTGTAATTAATTCATATGTCGAAGTTAGCATCAAATGCAAAGAAATCAAGACAGTTTTTAAGGCTGGCATTATTTATATAGTGAAAGCAACTAGGGCATTGTCGTCTCAGAGCTAAATTACACCAAGAGTTTTTGAACAAGTTGGGAATTCAGTTTCTAAAGACCAAAGCTGACATTAATGAAAAGTCTATACGGCGACTGAAATGAAAACACCGTTTATAGCTGTGCAACGCTCAGAGCCAGGATTGATGCAGGAATGATATGTATAGACTATACACTATATTCTATAGACTAAGAGCATCTAGAAGAGTTTTTATATGCCATCTTGCTGACTGAGATCTACCACAGGCCGAATTTTCTCTAAGGACTTAAAGCACTGAAAAAATCTAGGAGTTCTAAATGAGAAGAGCAAATTTAATACGTGTTTATTTTTACAAATTTACCAATGAAATTAACTTATGCCACTAAAAGCCATAAAATGAATTGCATTTCTTCTTATACAGGTAATAAAGCTTTACAGTGTAGAATATTTTTTAGTTAATCACTAATTATTTTAAGGTTGATTTTAGTAAGTTAGTTGAAATATGTGTAAAAACTATACAATATTAAAAAAAACATTGTTATGTAAAAAAATTACTTTAGAGTACATACACAATGAATGTAATATAATCATTACAGCTTAGTGTTAGTTCTACACATCGTAGTGAATTACAGCTGCCTAGCGAGACTGAGCTCCCACCCCCCCGAGAGAACAAATGGACATCTGTCAGTTCGGGATCAGCCGATGGGATATTGACTAAAGCACTATTTCTCAACCAAAACACTGAGTTTAATCAGTTTTTGAGACATGTGTGAACTGGTGACGCAATTTCCACTCACTCATTCCGTGTTTCTTTTGTAACGTTTTCGGACGTGGGACGTTTCACATTCTCTTTACACTGATATTTTCTTAAGGTTTTATTAATATTTAGTTTTATGGGTTGGGAATTTTTATAAATATGTTTATGTGACATATCTTAGTAAATTGCATGCACTGAAAATTAATAATTAGCTGCTGGCAATGTTTTTATTTTTCATTAGTTTAAAAGACATTTTAAAATACGATTTTGTTTTACTTTTAGACCCATAAGTTAGAATCTGCAAAATATATGTAATTTACACAAACCTCACTTTCATGTTTCCTTCAAATAGAAAGTGAAAGCAATGTGCCAACCAACGACTTTGGCTTAAAGGTGGAAAGTTTATAGATTCGAACCATGGACCCCAGTATTATATCGCATCAGTTTTATATATGTATATCATCACCATTAAAAAGGTTTAGCATTTAGCAATTTACTCCAAGGCCTGTTAAATTTTCCTTCAGCAACAGAAAAACATAAAAAAGAGAGAAACAAAATGAAGAAGATTGACATGTGTAAAAGAATAATGTGAAGTCCTAGAACTGAAATATATTGGTAGGACTTTAAACATCATGTAGTCTTTATTTATAATATAAAAACAATATTTTTTTATATTCGTTCGAGAATAACTTTATACTTTTGTACAGTAAAAATAGTGATCGATAATTTATTTGCCAAATCGCGTAAAAATTTGCTTGTTAAAAGGATTCCAAGTAATATTTTTAGTAAGTTTTATTTTAGTTATTATAAGATCTATTATAAGTCCGAATAGGTTGAATCTAGGGAAAATTAACACAATGATGAACAATTCTTCTACAAACTGTGTTAATACAACTATATAATATTCTCAAATTTAGACACCATTTATTGTATACGCTGTTCGATTATGTTAGATAATAGGCGGATAAATTAATTTGATGAGGCGATATTTTGTTGCCTATAGACTATATTTGGTTAAATGTTCTAAATTTAACATAAACATCTTTTAAACCAGAACAATTTAGTTAAAAGTTATATTGTTAATTAGATTTAAGTATCTTCTTAATTTCATGAAAATATTATTGGGTCATAATGTTTATATTGATTTGTGTATATTATAATAGAGTTACGTAGTTTTTTCATAGGTGTTGGCAAGTTCCTTTCCCCATTTAATGTCAGATTCAGTACCAGTCAATCGAACGCAAGAAAACATCAACAAATAATATATGAAAATGAATCATGCGGTAATGGAGATTAATGATGGAGTTCTACTCAAAATATTGTTTAGATTGGTACACGCTTGTACGTCCTTGGTAAACGAGGGAGGTGGCACACAGGAATAGATGTTAGATTCGGACCCCCAAGAAAACGTTGTAAACTACCCGTGAATAACACCTCATCTGTATGCACGAACATGGCAGCACTCTCTGTGATACTCTCAGAGTTTCGAGACCTGAGATTCCTGGTGTGAAGTCTCTTGCAACATTCTATGTTAGACGGTAAAGTAAAATAAGTTCATTACTGGTTTTAATATTACTTGTGAATGCGTAGCTGTACAAAGATGTATAATACAAAGAACACGTTTTATTATTAATATTTGGCTACCCTAATAAATCAGTTTAACAAAAAAAAAAGAAACATATACAATTTTGTTTCAGTAATTCGAATGTAAAAGGATTTTGTCTTTTGAATTTGACATTATAAATTTAAAAGATATAGATACCTTAAAATCCCAAAGGTATAACATTACTTGTGATACGAATAATCAGAAAACCTATGACCTATAATACCCACTATAATACCCAAAGTCCTGATATTTTATTTAATTAAATGCACTCCTGTCCCTTATGTACAACAATCTCAATATTAGGAAGATTTTATAGGATTAAAACAGAAACAAATAGTTGGATAGGATACCCTATTTTTTCATAGTGAAAAGATCTGAAAATGATATTAGAATTAAAAAAGTTATTGGATTGACACGATGCACCTGCCTTACTGTACTTGTATGCTATTCGATTAATATTTACTCTATCTGTAATCCTTAAAATACCCAATTAAATATAACTAGAAGCAGTAGATAGTTTGTAATAAAGCATTTTTTAATTTTAAAATCCGACAAATATATATTTGATGTATTTATCAAAAGTGTTGGGTTTGGAACTCAAACTTAATTTCTTTTTTAACATGTTGAATCTAACTTAATTACCTTAATTACGGTAGATTGTACTCATTTGAAGCATTTTATACATACTGCGTTATTCTCTTTGCAATCACCGTTATTAGTAAAAACACTGTGTAATTATTCTATAACCCTCAGTGAATGTCAATAAATTAAGGTACACCATCAAACATGCATATTATTTTCAAACACTGTGTAAATTGAATTAAGGGATTTAAATATATTATTCGTACATTGTATTTAATATTATCAGAAATTGGGTAATATCATTACATGCGTAGTTTCCCAAAAAAGTTCAAGAGTTTGTTAGGTTAGGTAAACTCAGTGACAAAGAGGTAGCTGGGTAACGAAGTTTACTGTCCGAACATGACATTGCAGTATATGGGCGTACGTGACGCAATATGGGGCCTTTATCCTATATATTTAATCCTTTTCTTCCCAATACAATCTTAAGGATTTTGCAAGCAAGTTGCAATCATTATTAGTGTTATATGATATGAAAATACATCCTTATATTAAATTCTGGCAATAATACTATTAGGAAAAGATGTTTCTGTGCTTACTGTGTGTCTTTAATTTGAAAAAATGCAACACAGTATTTGATGGAACACTTGTATCTAATCCTAATTCATTTAGAATTTATGTGAGCTATCCATCTTTATAATATTTTATGATATAATTTTGGGATGAAAATAATATTAAATATCTTAATATATATAGGGTGAATCATATTTAATTGGGTTTTAAATAATAATAACATTTTTTACTTCATCCGTTCAGATAATTAATTGTTTATAAGTTTTTATATAACACTTCAAGCAATCTATTCACAAAATAGAATAAAAATATACTAATTCTTATTATTATCCTAAACATAGCTAATTATTAGAACTTGGTAGTATAAAATGTATATTGAAGATACATTTAAGTATATATTGTCCTCGTGTATGAGTAAGTTAAAACAATTTAAGTAGATTTAGAAACTTACGTTTTGATTTTCCTTTCACTAGGTCTATAATTCAGATTTTTTTGGAAATATAATTAAAGAAAAACTAAATGATAATGATCGTACGATATCTTAATATAAATTTGAAGGACGATATATGAACAAATGTTTGAATCCTATACTTTCCTGTATGAACAGTAACATCATCCTTTCGTTCAGTAATATTATTAAACTCAAAGTTTAGTATCAAAACGAAAAAGGAAATTCTTGGCGATGAATGGGAATTTTACTAAACAGTGATACTTAAGACAATGTAATAAAAGTAGCTAAAATAGAAATATCATGCTGAAATAAACTCCAATCCTGTGAAATACTCTTTCAATAATTTTCAGATTGGAGAGTTTTTCTTTTTCCGTCAATATGTTCCACTGATTTTCTATTCAGTTGAGAATTTTGTATTTTTACAGTGTTCTCCTACACTTTATCACGCTATTTTTTCTACTTTATACGTTCAAAAGAATTTCTTCAGTCAACTTCAAGGCACTGTCCCTTAACACACACACACACATATTTTATATATATATATATATATATATATATATATATATATATATATATATATATATATATACATATCTCTCCAATCTGAAAATGAGTGAAAGAGTACTTCACAAGTTTTGAGTTTATTTTCGCCACTTTTATTACATTGTCTTAAGTATCATGTACGTGTGTTTACATAAATTATTTAAACTATATTCTTTTGTTCCAGGTTACTTTTATTTTGTAACTATTTAGAGAGATTTTTTACTTCTATTTTATCAGAAAATTACAAATTTTATTTACATTATTAAATTTTAGTCCAATCTTTTTCTTTTTTTCAAACATGTATTACTGTTGTAAAAATCTCGCAATAAATCATATAAACCAACAGCGAAATAATAGTTACGAATTAAATATCAATACGTTAGATACAAATTCAGGCGTTTTGAAAAAATACATACAAAAATTATTTAATAGTAATTTGAAAAAACTGTAACACCAAATTACCCTTATTTATTGAGGCTGTATATTGACACAAACTACTTTCATATTTTACGCACAATAATTACAATTATAAACATTCAAAATACAAAACTAAAATAAATACTATTTATTTATTGAATTTCAAATGTTCGAATTAAATAGTTTGATAAAATAACTCCCTCTCACACGGGAATAGATTTGCGTTTGTACAATAACCAGTTCTAAAAATAAACTTCATTTCATTACTAGAAACATAAAAGTAAATCAAATTAAACAAGGAAATGAGTAATATCAAAACTATGACCCCGTTTAGTTTATCTAATCTGTTTTAATAAGTGAGATTAATTTATATTTAATATAGATATTCCGTTCCTGTATTTTATTGTGGTCCAATTGTTTACTGTTATAGTTTCAGTGAGTTTTTAGTGTTGAGTTTAATAATTAGGAAAATCACGATTATTTATACAAAGAATTAAAATGAAAAAGGTATTGACCATTATACTTACATAATATAACGTATGCAATAAGAATAATAATCCTAACTAAGAAAGTATTACCTATGAGTAGCTTCAAGGAAATAATTTACACTGAGTAAACAAAATAAACTTTCATTTCATGCCTTAATGAGTAGGGCTCCAAACAAATGTAATGAATATTGCATATATCACTTCCTAATTTGTTATGACTTTTAATATTTATTCTTATCCCAAAGTTTTACAGATTTAAATTGTACGGGCCGAGAATAATTTAAATACCCCAGGATAGTAATACCGTTATATTAAAAAACATTCACAGTATTTCTAAGACAGTTTTTGCCTCAAATAGAACATTATTTAGGAAACGATCTTTAGAATTTTGATAGTCTTTGGCAATACTTAATATTGAACTTCTTGAAATAGTCGAACACAAAAATCGTTCCATATCTAGATCAAAATAAATGTAGCCATACCAGAAAGATGTATAGGCCTTAAAAGTGAATACTAAAATTTGTTATGTTTAGTTTTTTATTAAATTAATGTTTTTTATATGTTTAATTTGTATTTCTATGTTTTACAGTTAGTGAAGTTGACAAGCAACATGGTGATTGTAATCTCTGACTTAAGCGTGTCACAACACTCTTGGTATGATTTGTTTATTTTAACCTAGTCTGTAAATATGTGTAGGCCTACGGTTAGTTATTTACCCGAAGAAGAAATCATAATGCAGATCTCAGTGAACGATAGCAGATATCGCGGAAAATCCTGTTTCCGCAATCCTTTTCATTGTAAAAAAAACTTCAAACAAAGAAGTAATATAGATGGATCTTAAACATACATAGGATCAAGCTGTGCTTTTTAAGCTTTAACTCGTATCAATTGTTACTTCCAATTAGACTATTGTGTACAGTACCCAATGGTTTTGTTACAAGAAAGGTATGAGCTAGATATTGGGACTTTCAGTGTTCTTTTCTTTCAGTGCAATACCTGGACACAAAGATTAATCAAGTATTTTTCAATAAATCATTGATTTTAGGTTGCTTGTATCCAATGTATCTTCTTAAAAATATTACCAAACTAAGGTATCAATGACAGGCTGCTGGACTTCTTTACTTATGAGAAATAAGAATAGTCTTGAAACTGACCCTTGACAAACACCACAATCAATCAACTATAGAAGGCTGAAAGCTGATCTTGACTCGGGTACGGTTTAAAACATTTCTACTCAAGCGCAGAGGATGGTGGTAATTATTGATTTAATATGAATGTAGATTTAATTATATTTCATATTTTGTAACTTAGGTGTCTCTGAAGTCGAAACTATGTAAATCGTTCATCTTTAGTGTCTTCGTTGTCAACTCCGATTTCTTTAGACGAATATGTTTACCGATTCTAGGAGCCATTAACGCATAAGATTTTAGATGCTACATTAAGAGGAAGGTGAAATAAAGCCAAACTTAAGATTTACATACCTTAAGTTAATCCACTCTTTGATATTACCAATGTTACTAAAGCGTTCGTTGGATTGGTAGATACCTTACCTGATCCTCTCTCCTAGCTCCATTGATCTTGTTTATCCACCACAAATAATAACTTGATTCCTCAAAGTAACTTATACTATTTAGCATTAAGGCTCATTTAAATTTCATAAAAAATTGATATTCCTGGTGATGCGTACCACTTTGTGATTTGTTGAGCATGACCAAAAATTATCTATAACGGTGATATCTCGACATAATTTTAGCTACAAGCATAACATTTTACTTTTGACTATCACTAAGGGTTCTGAATAAATGTGTCTTCTGTCAATATAAATTCCTCTGCGTTTGATTACAGCTGAATAAATCACAAGAACAATTGAAATATGGTTTTTAAGTTTTACACGCCAACATAACTATAACGTCATTGTTGCGATAGATATCTTCTTAGAATGATTACAATCCTATGATATCCATGTACCCCGTTAATTTAATGACTTCTATTTTCCATATTGGGACTGTTAAATGAAATAATAAAAGAAATATATAAAACCGGTCAATTCCTTTAACCTCTACCTGGAAAACATTTCAGCCATTAAAAGTATCACAAATATTACATACATGGTTGTATACTCTATTTTAAACTAAACTGAAACAAGATAAAAACAGCAAAACACCTTGGTACATTCACTAATTAAAAAAGTATCAAATAAATATAAATAAATAAATGTTTTACTGCGTAAAACATAAAAGTTACAGCAGTCGTCAAGTTTTTGTTTTTAGCTAAATTGTACAGTCTTTCTATCATTGAAGGCCCTTCCAAATGTAAAATTATTTCGTTTACTCTCATTCATTCGGATTTATCCACCACTTCCCCGGTCAGGCAACTAATTGAGGGGTCTCCCAATTATGTGCCATAAACTCGTCTATACTCGAAAAAATACACGTTTCTAAGATGTAGAGGCAAATTAATGTCATCAGTTTTAGAGTTTTGAAAGCTGGCCTGCACGACTCTTTACGTCGCAGTTTTCAAATTGTTCGAACAGTTTTTTTTAAGGATGAAAATTCTGGTAATATTTGCGCTCGTCTAATACAATGCCAATTCGTAAGAGAGGTGTGGGTAGATCAGTCCATAATATGCCGTCATCAGTACCTGAGTAGGGCAGTATCCGGACAGTTTTCTCAAAATATAAATGCCTGAGGATAACTTTAAAAAACATAGTCCACATGATAATCCCAAGTCAAACCTCGATCTAGGTGTATTCGAAGGTGTTTCATTGAGTAGACATGAGTGATTTCAGTTTCATCAATCATGACAGTTGGACTAGAATCTGAATCTGTTTGTCACGTATTTTCTACTGTGTGAAAATAATTATATAGAAAATAATGAGAATATATGTATGTCACGTAAATCATGGTGCGTTAAATTTTCATTGCATTCAACTTGTTAATATACCTATTGTTAAATTTGGTTTTTATAGCCTGTTGTTAAGTAACTACTGTGATATACAGTAATTTGGTGGCAAAGGATCAACGATATAAAATTGAACCTCATGTCTATTTCAATTTTGTATCAACCGCGCCAGACAGTTTGAAACTACCGTGCTTTGAAACCACCAACGTCAAAGTGTCTAAGAAACTCGTGACAAGTGACGTTAGGCAATGTGTGGAACTGATCCGAGAACATCATAGATCAGTTTAAAATCTAAACATGCAAACCTGTTCTCTATGATAAGTATTACACATGGAATTATATACTAAGATCTTTTATTTTTAAAAACTGTTTATGACACACAACTGTATTTAAGCTATATCACGAAATGCCCAAGATAATGGGCAAAAATTCACCAAGAATTCTTATACCAAGATTATTTACTGTCCTACCCACTATGAAGTGTTTAAAAGGATTACTGATTTAGGTTCCACATGACAGAAAGATTCATTTCTATTTATTAAATTCTTAATTTGCTTTTATTAAGAATATACTAATAAATTTTCGGTATTTTATGCGGAATTAATTGTTTTTTGTATATATATATATATATATATATATATATATATATATATATATACAATAAATTTTATAAAGATATTATAATGTTATAAAAATTTTATTGTCTTGTTTTAGGATTATTTGGGTCTACGTTATGTATATTGAATTGCCATAAAACATTGTATGGCTTGTAAAAATTATATTAACATTTCGTATATGACTATTAATAATAATAGTATCAAATGTTTAAAATTGGTACTTTTTAGAAGTATTCGTGTTATAACTTAAAATGGCTCCGAAAGTCGACTAGGAGAGACAATATATTATTTACTTTTAAAATACATGAACTTATCAGTAGCAGGTTAACCTCAAGACATTGCAGTCCTAACTTCCAAAATTAAAACATTTACAATATATTGTAATAAATGAATTAATTCTCACTATTACTTGAATCCTTTTTTTAAGTAATTGCATACATTATCCGAGTGTCTACGTTTTTTTACTTATATTTTTTTAAACGTCAATTAGTTTCATAAAAGTTTTGTTTTTATTTTATTTTGTATCTGCTTGGTTTCTGCTCGAAAATATATCCGTAGAAGCATGATCTGAAAACGTTATGATAGATGTTCGATTACTAGAATATCAGTATTAAGCTATTTTTACATAATAGTATGTAAAAGGTATGTTAGGTGTCGAGCTATTTTGCGTTATTTCCTTATGTCAGTTGAAATGGAGAGTTGTGTTAGGAACTGTAAACACTGATAACCCAATGCCGATGTGTTAACAACTTTGAGTTTACAAAACTTTCCACTCCCAGGCCTACGGCTGTCGGACCATACGTCTTTATCATATTGCCACATTCCCCACGGTAAAAAAGAAACTTTGCACGTTAGCTCGTATATTTTTAGCACACTTAATTTGATTCATAATGTTATACCATTTTACAAATACATTAGCACGGTATAATTTTATGTACATGAAGAAAATATAATGATGTAGTAGAATACTCTATGAATACTCTTATTAAATAAGTTTTCATTCATTGAGGAAAATGATATTGTTTCATCTTGATTATTATTCAGATATATGTAATATACAGATATTGTTGTGTTATATTATATACTGTTTATTTATTAAGATAAATAAATCTAAACTTTTTTGATAGCAATAAACACTGGAACCATCCTTGAATATCAGGAACGAAGGAGGTTACACTAAATTAAAATTAATATGAATGAATTAAGATTAGGCAAAATAAACGGTTTCATTGTTTTGCCTAGAAATTACGTGCAAGATTATCTAATTTTGTGTTTATTTTTATAAAAACGAAATCCTGTTGAATTTTAAGACCTATTTTTCATAAATGATTATATATTATATACATTATTAAGAACATATTCAACAAAATTATATTCCACGGGAAAGATTTATATTTATTAAATATACAAAACCAATATTATAAACATAAACTTAATATTATTCTTTAATTTTTAAATACAAATAATTCAAATTACATTCATAAGTTAGTAAACTAATTTGTGTTAATATAATATATCAAATACAACGCAAATATTTACATTTTCAATAAATGGAACTATTAAGTTACAAAGTATGACTGACCTATGTTAAAAAATTGCTTATTTAGCAGCATCTGTTCATTCACAAATTTATCCATGTACTTAAAATATACCGTAGTAATATATATGTAAATACTTTTGATATTTATAAATAATGTTCTAAATATATTTTTAAATTTAATATAGATACGAAAACAAGATAAAACATTGAAGAAGGTAATAGATATACATAAAAAATATTCTTAACTTTTTTACAGAAGGCCGGGAATAAGATGATTTATCGTGTTGACAATCCACTCGATACGACAGGCCTCTATTATCTCTCTCGATATGATTTTTCAATTTGGTTTTTTAGTTTTGTTTTTAAGTGTTTACACTAACGCTGATCATACCATAATAACATGGAACCAACGTCATGAGGAAATGAATACAAATATCATGTACCAAGTCAATCATGTTGAGTAAACGCACTAACAGTAGAATGAGTCTCTTCTATATATGACTGTTGCATGATTCTGGAATAAAACTACAATGGATGATGTATGGACAGTTTTACCCACTTATTTAAAAGCCAAACAGTTCTTTGTATCACTGTTATAGATATATATTCCTATATTTTCATGGAAATTTCCGTATCGGGTGTAAGGAAAATGTACGAAAAAAGTAATGATATATCCTTAAAAAGTAATAGTTGTGTGCTAAAAAATGGGTACATAAGCGGGCTGCAAATCCTTTGATACGAGGGAATAAGGAACAGAACCTGTGAGTTCAAGAACTTCTGGAATGGGCTGAGATGTTGGGTTGGAGTACGGTGGAAAGTTTTTAAAGCAGGAGACTCATTTCTGCTACATGACAATGTAGTAGCACATAAGATGCTCGTGGTCGGGAAAAAATATAGCACAATTTTAGTATATGATCATCCTGAGCTCACCATTACGGACTGCACGCTCTTCCCCATGCTTTAATCTGCCTTAAATGGTAATCATTTGAAGATATGAATTATGGACAGTTAGAAAAATTTTACATCTATGTTGAAACACATGCTTTCAGTGCTATTCGGGAGTACCTTAAACAGGTTTTTGTAATTGTCCATAAACGTAGTAAATGTCCTGTTTAAATAAGTACTTTTAAATATAAATGCACAAATATTAGACTTTAATGAATATAACAAGTTATTAGAAGCCACAATAGTATGAATACAATGAATTTCAAAATGTGTTGCTAATTTCTAACTCTGAGAACGGTTGAAATAATTCGGCTGTTTGTTTTTGTAACATATACATTGATATCTGAGAAATAAATGACGCGAAATATTTTGTTATTCAGAAAAATAATTATTTATGTTTTATAAGCCGAATATAACTTTCACTAATATCTGTGGACACTTTTAGCTAAAGTACAACAAATCGGCCGAAACATCTGTATGTAATAATATTTTATAAAGTATCAGGTATGCAGAGCTTGATGAGTAGTGTAATGCAAGAAATTATCTTTCAGATTGAAATTAAACATAACTTTTTCAATGTCTAACCTTATAAACTATTATTTTGGAATGTTGAATATACACATCTTCCTTATACCAAAGTAGATAGGAATTAGGTAGGTCTAGCCCCTAGACCGTAATAGACGTCTCTTCCCTACGTATGGATTTATATTATCTTCATCGGAAACGTATATTGCAATAGTGGGAAGTGGACGCTTTTTACCGAAATAGTATTCTGAAAATCTATTTCATGATCGTACTTTGTGATCGCTGTAGTGCACACTCAGTTATGGCGTAATATATATTTAATAATCCCGACCAGATATGCTCCTACACTAGCAAAACATGATCTAAGAGTCACGTTATGTTTTGATCAAACTAACCTTAATAATTTAAATAATGTTTTACTTTATGTATGCCTAGTTACGTTAAAAAAATTTAAAACTCAAATCGCATTACATCATAAGTGCATTTAATAGTAATATAAGGACTTTGACTTTGGAACTTACTTGTGAAGCTGCTAATAACCAGTTACTTTTTTGTAAATGCTTACCAATGTAGGGGATATGAGAATTTAAGGATACCCAATTTTTTTATGTTGTTACCATAGCTTCTTTATGGAACAGTATTGATTGAGCAGTATTTTTTGAGATTACATAAACGCGTGTTTTGACATATGCTTAGTAGTTTTAAGATCCAGAAAATTTCATAAAAAGACATAAAAAGATAAGCTAACGTCTCTGTTAGAAGCATCCGTGGCAAAGCAACTTATGTGTTATCATACTATAAATACAGGAAAATTATTGTAAAAGTTGTTTGTATCAAAACTTTTATTGCAAATAAGATACAATAATGAGACAATTACTGCAGGATTTTTTTATATTTCCAATCAGTCGAGAAGAGAATAAACAAACTCTACACCGGGTTTATTATATTATTAAGTATGTTGTTCACTTAAAACTAATTTATGT
This sequence comes from Homalodisca vitripennis, assembly GCF_021130785.1. Lineage (NCBI taxonomy): Eukaryota > Metazoa > Arthropoda > Insecta > Hemiptera > Cicadellidae > Homalodisca > Homalodisca vitripennis. The sequence continues at coordinate 3,979 of NW_025777320.1, read as the reverse complement.
CGTTTTAAAATATTAAAAAAGCACTCTAACCATATTTCTTTAACATTATTTAAAAAAAATTTTTATATTTAAAAATTTGACAAAATAAATACACTTTTTGAGAAGAGAGTTAGCTGGATATCGAGGTTTACAGCCGGGGTCATGACATTGCAGTATATGGGCGTACGTGACACGATATAACGTGCTTTCTCTGGTGTTTCATCCATTTCATCCATTTTTGTCCCTAATCATCGGAAATTAAATTCAGTTATAATAGAAACAATATAATTATACATATTTAAACAGTTTGAAGTGGTAAGTTACTAATTATTACCAATAATCATCAAGTTTTTTATTAAGTATTGAATGGGGTTTAAACCCCTAAAAAAAGGTTTATATTGTTTTCGATTATCGATGGTATAGAAAGATGAAATTTGACACACACTTCTGTTATGCTCTTAGCAGACTAATGTAAGTTAGTTTATTAAGATAAACAACCCATCTGGGTATAAGAAGGGTTGGAAATGTACACAAAACTTAGTTTTTATTTTAAATATCAAGTCGTCCTACAACGATAAACCTGACATACTCTTAACAAATAATAATACCATTTTCCTTTGGATCCATTGGTGTTTGAATAGCTTCGAAACCCTAGAGAAACTTTATTTTTAATTTAATTTTCTCTGAAGTCCTAGCATTTAAATTAAAATAAAACTCCTACCTTCCACTCTTATCAAATAAATAATCCTTCAGATAAACTCTCCATAGTGATTTACGTGAGGTGTGACAGTCAAGAAAATGTTTTGATATATTTAACATTCAGTTATGTTAGAAAGATTAAAATTCACATGACTGTTCCACATAAATTAAACATCGATAAAACCCATATTAACAAAGGTCACTGGAAGTTAAAGTCCAAAATTGGTTCCACCATCTGAAATAATTATATTTTATTTTTAATTGAATTGCCTATTAGGAGCTGTCATTAAAAAATAACACTTTATAGGTATGATTCTATTTCTTTCATTAATTTACCGATATTGTTACCGGAAAAATCTTAGACCAGAAGTAATTTGATATGGCTCGAGTTAGAATATCTTTTACCGAAATATCGTATAAATATCGTGACGAAATATTAAACCAGCGTATGTGGCCTATCATAGAATTCAAGAATATCATTCACGGTTGAAAACGCATGTACAGTAAAACTTCTAGAAAAAGATTGGATCAACAGGAACTGGAAGTATGAAACTAAAGATTGTGTTAAAGAACAGAACAATCTTCATTTAAAGAAATCGTAAGTAGTACAAATTATTTTTAACCAACAAACAAAATCAGTTACAGTCAGTGGTAATCAAAATAACAGCTTAGAAATATAGAAAAGTTTAAGTGTCATGTGACCTTAGAAAAGTACGGTATATAAAAAATACCCAACTTAAGATTGTAGTCAAAGGGAAAACGAATAAATATTAAGGATTTGCGGTATTTAGTAAAAAATTCTACGAAAAATTGGATTACATTATTAAGTCTGAAGTAATATAGAGAAGTGATAAGTAGTAATGAAATATTGCCTGAACATCCAAGTTTTGGATGAGAGAGCCTGAATAATATATAGTCTGCGAGATTGTGCAGACAAGGAAGTCAATGAGGTAGTACTCAACCCTGCCAAAAATGTAAGTCCTTAGCTATTGGAATTAATGAATTAATTTTTAATTATTGAAAATAGTTTTATTTTATGTTTATGATTTACAACAATAAATTCCTTAGAAATATGAACCCGATATTACTTTGGAAGCCTCTTTAAAATATTTGAAAAATAATATTCATATTTTACTTCCATATTTTAACTTTTATTTTTAACCTGAAAAACATTAATGTAAGACTAGCCTTGATACTGAAATTATATTTTTGTATAAACTATTTCAACTAAACTACCAGCAACCATTTTGGTAACAAAAATGTAAATCTCCAGAGACTTATAATAAATTCAACTACCTCCTTATTCTTTGTTAAATTTTTTATAGTGTTGTAAATACTGATACACCTTGCGTGGAAGTACAGGTATATAACAGTTTTCGCCAATACTAAAATTTTTTTTAATAGGAGTTGGCAAGCTTTGTAACAACCCTACAGATATTTAGTACTAGGCTATAATATTGAAGATTATAGAAGATTGAAAAGAGTATTAGTAAAATAATCTACTGGGTGGTGCACAGTCATTTCGATGTTTGCTATACTTGTAGTTACGGACAATTCGTTTAACATAGTAGGTATGAACAATATTAATGTATGTACCCCCACAGACTACATAACAGAGAGAAATGACCGCACAGGTGTCCTATGTTTCTGTTTGGTTCACCGCGGCTCCCCTATCTGGTGTTCATTGCCAAGATATAACGTATCATGTATTAATTATTCAATCACCTTTTACAATATCGCATTATCATTTTCATTTAAATAGTCGTGGGGAGTAAAATACATCTCTAGTACCTATTCCATTTCTTCCTTCAAAGGATTTGCAGAGCAATAAAATACAAATAAAATTATCATACCTTTAAGTTTTTACATGTAACTTGGATGATGGTTTTTTAAGAACTTAAAGCCTTTAAACTCTGACCTATCTCACTCCTGGACGCATCATTCATTCATAACCTATACAGTGATTTAAATCCAAGGTAAAACACGTAAAGTAAAAAATTTATCCGAGTAGTTTCTGAGGAAGATGAAAATAGTTCAAATAAAAACGCATGCTTGTAATCCATTTTGCCTAATATTTTTAAAAGAACTGATACGTGTGACGATTTAATTTAATAAAAGTTGTTCAGTTATTTTGAAATTACGTTTAACGAAGGAAAATATAAGAATAGAACGAGTTTTGAATGGTTTCTTTTCGTTTATTCCTACAATATTATAAACGAGAAAGTGCCTTTGTTTATTGATTTTTGTTCTCACGTATAAACGATTCAAGCAATTGTACTGACATTATAAATGGACATTCCTCGGATCACTAGGACAAACATAGGGCTATTCCTATTTCATAAATCCTTCCTGGTTATGTCCTACAGGTCTTTAAAGCAGCAAAAACTTACATCCTAATCTCTAAAGCTGTGTAATGTGAACTCAAAGTGTTTAGTTAAATGTATTTATCTGTTATGTATAAAAATTTTAGGCCCTATTATGACAGCACGACTATATGTTTATATATGACTATATGATTATTCTAATCAATATTTTTAAATTTATTTACATATATACAATAATTAAAGTATAACAAAAGAAACAACACTCCTTATTTCATTACCATAACTACAAGGGAAACCAATTTATCTGTTATGTCTCACAAAGCTCGAGTCAGTCAATGCAATTTTCCTGACAGAAAATCGTGATATCTCACCCGTTTTACGCTGGTGAGGTTTACGATACTGATTTCGTATATAAAAAAATGTGGTACAATTTTCTAGACTGGACTGAAGAAATAGATTTATATGGTGAAAATGGATTGGGGAGAAAGAACTAGACTTTAGTATGCAATACATTTACAATGGATATTACTATTATAATGTTCGTATTGAAATTGTTTAGTGTTATTATGTTGATTTTAGTTTTAATTTTAGACGAAAATGTGTATATACATACGTTTTAGAAAAATATACAGTTTAAAGTCCTACGGCATTATAAAAGTGTATATACGTCTGTGTATATAAATTCTCGGGGCAACATAGCAATTTCTAATCTTCTAAGCGTTGGAATTGTAACCGACTCTAATTAGAAGTGCGAAACCTTATACATTAATCACTCTCTTTTTTGCTTAATTTATGGTCCTCTTAATCATAGACAATGCACAATGAGTATCTGATGAACGATAAAATGACAAATTCCAATTTTAAATATCATATTGTACCACAAGTCTTTTCACTAACATCGACTTTAGAGTTCCTCTGTTTTAATCTAAAATATTTTAGGTTTTACTGAAATCATTGGAACTATTCAAAAAAATACA
>NW_025777319.1:0-48970 GCF_021130785.1 Homalodisca vitripennis | reverse complement strand
AGGGGTTTATATACAATATTTACGTCATAAAAAGAAAAATTCATTATTTTATTAGATTTTTGCATGTTTTTTTTTTTCTTGCCATGACGTAACAAGACAACGTTACATTACAGCAAAACGTGGTGATGTTTATTCTCAAAATATTAATACTGCCAAAAGCTTTATTACAAGAGATGTTTATTAAACGCTGTATTAATTTTTAAATTGTTTTAATTATATAATTCTCGTATTTTACTCTTCAACAAAATTCAACGGCTCAATATTTTAATGGTGAGCAAAATAAAAATTTAATTTAATGGTCCAGTATAAAAAAAAAACATTGAAGTACCTATTTCTTGATATTTGACTTGGAAGGTTGTGAGGAAATGGGATTTTTCCGGACCTTTGCCATTTCAGTGAACGAATGGAAAATGTCCGGAAAAATCCTGAGCCTATTTTGTAGTAAAGCAATGTTTCAGGAAAAATTATTTTATTAAAACTTTTGCAATGGTAGCTGGGTAAGGAAGCATTTTTCAAATTGCTAAATTCTTTTGCACTATGAATGTTATAAAGAAATTTAATACCATTGCAAATCATAACCTGTAAATTGGTTCGTAGTAGAAATTCGTGGCGATAGGTAAGTGCCCTCTGGTCATCTTTTTTAATTTATTTTTCAATTTCATTACCTCAATCAAAGTTTTGTTTAAGTTTATTACATCTTAACTTACCCTATTTCTTTAGTTATTATTATTTTTAATTGTTTTCCTTACAAGAAAAAAATAATGAAATTTCGACGATAAAGAATGAAATTTGCCAATGAAATCTTCTTAGTCCTTTAAAACCCGCTTACACCGTCAATATATATATTAATAGATTTGTTCTAAATTTGATTAATTATTTTTTGTCAGGACCTCGTTCATAAAGCTCCTTCCAGATAACCAAATAACCTGGCAAGTTTTTGTGCCTTCGATTTATTTTTCTTGATCATAAAAAGGAATTTTTTCCTCTTATTTTCTCCGGAACAACAGTAACATTCCCCTCAGTATATCCAATTCTTTCCCGGCAGATATTCTCTGTAACCCTCTACCGCCCGGATGGAAATAACTACCCGATACAAAGTTTGCCGTTGCCAAACTATTACAAATCCTATATTCTTATCCAATGATAATTTTTGTCGTTTATTTTTGTATCCCAATTAGAAAAAAAAAAAAACGGGTCAAAAAAATTAAATATAACAAATCGAGCGTGAAACGTTTGTTGTTGTGTAGCAAAGCGTGTCATAATTTGTGTACAGTTGATTGACGGGCAGCCCTAACAAGTCTGTTGACCCCACATTACAGATGATATCGGATTGCCTGTCGCAAAGGAAACTTGGCGTCCCCTGGCGAGTTTGTGACTGCTCGCTTAAATGGCGGGCCCTTACACCCCAGTACAGTAGAAATGGATTGTTTTTTACTCAGAACTTAAAGATTAACTTGTAAAATTTATTTTGAAGTAGGTGATTTTTTCATAAGTTTTTTTAGTTTGTTTCTAAATGATAAGGCTTTTTTTTTTTAGCTTCTAGTTATTTGTAGGGGAAAAAAATAAGTGGCTAATTGTGCTATGCTATTTAGTCAAGACATTATTTCCTTACAAAATAAAATTATTATAAACTAATTTATGTTTGCCTAAATTTGTTAATTTAGAGACCGTTACCTAAATTCCCTCTCACAAAATTTTTTATTTGATCTTATTTCAATTCCATCTTTTACCTTTTCATTTTTCTTGCATATTTTTGTCCATCGTAATAATCTAAATAAGTTAATTATCATTTATACTTACAAACCCCGTCCTTTGTAATATGATGTTATTGTCTACGTTTTTATATAAATTTTTCATTCGGAATGAAATAAAGGCGAGTATCACAGCGAAAATGCAAATCAACAATACATTTCAATAATTGTAGTATTTATTTCAGTAATGTTTGTCTTGGCGCTTCATAAAAATTCCTTTAAACTATGATAGAAAGTTTATTTTACAAAATACAACTGGATTATAAGTTTTTTTGATGTATATTTTTCATATTATAAATGTTACAGCTTATAAATTAAAGCATTTTATTATATATAAAATTTAGAATAGGTATAGGGGATTATAGGGGAAATTTATATAATTTTTTTTATAAATATCCTAATAACGAAACATTTCTATTAAAAATTACTTTGCACATATCCACATATATATACACATCTCCGGTTCCGCACAATATAAGAACAGCGAGATTTGCAAAAATGATCATAAATATTAAACCAGTTACGATGGAGACAGCGACGCCTTATCACTTGAAATATTGGGTCTGATAGCAGAGAACGCTTCGGTTGAAAGGCGAACATTATTAAGGTGATTTCATGTATATTATACACAAGTACATATGTGTAGGGTGTGTGTGTTGTTTGTGTTTAAACCAATTCCACAAAATTGCCTCGGTGTTAGTTATATTACCTGCACTTTATTTATTAACAAATAATCGGTTAATTCTTGTTTTTTTTTCAAGGAATCGTTGCTAACAAAGCGTCAGTAAGTGGATATGAATATTCCATATTTTGTATAAAAGCTAAAATATTGCTAAAGGACAATTTTTATTTCTATCATGTTGACAGCACTTCAACTTATGTATCTACCCAAATATAATTTGTCAGTTTGGCTTTACTGTAGCGGACTCCAAGTAAAGGTACACTAACGACGCGCAGTAATGCTTCATATCACGTGTTTATATATGAATGAAATAAGCAAGGTTTAATCAACTGTGATTACATTTTGTTGCATACAAGTTTTCCACTAGCATTGATTCATATATAGGTTGGGTCATTCATGTTTAGTGAAAATTTTTGATGAATATTTATAAACACGTAGATCTTCCTAGCATATCGGCAACACAAAAATTTATGTGTACCGTTTCTAAAGCCTTTTCATTTTTCATAAAAAAAAATTATAGAGTTAGAATTAGTAATGATAATATATTTTTAAGATAAATTTTAAATAGGTATAGTAATTACAAATAATTTCATTGAATGAAACATTGCGATTTTTTTTCGATAAGTTTCATATTTTATTTCACACGGCCATGGGACCTTTTTTTTTAAACTTTAATCACCTTTTAGGCCACTACCTTATTGAAGCATAGATATTCACCCAATCAAGTTTCTAGGATCTCCTGTTTGTATCTTTAAATTCTCCATTGCAAAGTTCAACATGATTCTAATAACCTAACCAGTTGGTGTCTGGATGCCAGTAAAAAAGTAAATCTAAAGATGGGATGGTCCCTTAGGCATATTGAGTTTTAGTAGAAGACAAAGTAATCAACTGAAGATTGAGAGCTTTCGTTCTATTTCACAGTACCATCCCGGCCCTGTGTATATACTAAACTCTGTTAGCATAATCATTCCACAAATAGTTGAATAAAATATAGCATAATTTAATAAAAAATTTTTCGCAATAATTTTTATATTTATATTAATTTTATTTTGTTTATGCAAAATGTTTCCATTTTTATACATTATTTATATTTTAATTTAACTTTATGTAAAATAAATAAATATATATATATTTAATATAATATATATAATAAGTAATTAATAATATGGGGTTTCCTGGCGCACTTTCGGAGCCGACCGGAAAAGCAATGTAAATTCTTGTTCAATGTACCAAAAAGGAAGCTGAGAAATAAACACAGCAAATCTCATGAAAAAAAATTAACCGAATCTACAGTCGTTTCGTCTTCCAAACAGCGATCGGGTACATTACTATCTACTCTGTGGAATGAAAAATTAAACCAAATCTACAGCTGTTTGCTTCTACAGTACTAACTGTGCTTTTGTAAAAATGATGTCAAATCTGCTACGAATAAAGGAAAAATCTTCAATGACAGTCGAGGTGTGCTACTGGACAGACCCGACCATACACGATAATCGCTTCGCCTGCGTCATATATCCGAAGTGATAGTCACGCCGTGAGAGGCGCCAATCGTTGGTTTACCAGCACCATGTAGTTAAATAAATTTTTTCTATCTAAATGAGAGCGCGATAAAATATCATGTCCGTTCTGCAAAAATAGAAATTTTAATAAAAAACTATGATCGCCATTATAATTCCTAAAAGTCATGAAATAAAACAAGGCCAAATTTACACATAATGAAATAAATTATTTAAAGACAGTGGGACTAGAGAAAATAAAATTGCCCGATCACGAAAACAAGTTTAAAATATTGAGAAAATACGTGAATTAAAGAGAAATTTCAAAGTTGAAAAGCAAAATCTTCGACCTATTTAAATGATGAAAAACTTCATCATAGCTGAAAAGTTGGCTATCGGTACTAAACGATAAAACCCCAAATCTGAAATGATCAAAGAAATTGGGAATAAAACTCTTAAAGTAAAATCCGAAAATATCATTGATGTAGAAGTTTTATCCTCCTCAATACACCCCGTCTCGTTTCAAGCAATACTATTTTAACAAACACTTTGAACGACAATTCCATGTCAATTTACCCCAAATTCTTATCATTATGCGGTCAGAAATTAAAAGTTTTTTAAAGCGAGAAATTTGCAAGAAAATGTTAAAAACTATGAAGGGCTATCTCTCTTTATAATGTTGAATACGGAACGAACTTTAGTGAATGGTGAACCGCAAACATGTCTAATGTAATTTTTACTATCAAATGCAGACGAACATCTTTGACGGTCGTAAACGACTTTTATTACTAAGCAAATTTAATAAATTAACAACATCGAGAACAAACCGAATAAATCCAAAATAAATGGTTCCGGATGGACTATTTAAAAGTTGTAAACAACTGAAGTTTTTTGGAGCCTTAACAAACACGAAATGATGAATGCAGGATTCATCAGACATCGATTTACCATAGAATTATCAAAGATAAAAAAGCTTGTCTTATAAAATAAAAATAGAGATGATTTTTGCTTTAATTTAACTCAATGATAGATGTTGCTATTGAAAAACCAGAAAGAGACTGGTGAACGTGTAATTGAGCAATACCGAAAAAATTTGTGAATGACGAAAATATTTTTCAGGTTTTGCAGTAAATTCACATATGTCTTATGAAAGATATACAAATATTTGAAAAACCGAAGCAAGCTACAATTCCAAGTATTATAAAATATCCAAAAATGTCTATAAATATCTACATTTATGATGAGAAAATCCAATACATTGTTCCGTTACAAATTTCTGCAAAAATAATGACAGCTGAAAACAAACAGTTGATTTATAATATAGTTTTAAAATAATTAAGAAATTTTATTATTAACATACATATATTAAATTTCATATAATTATTAACTATATCAACCTTCTTTCTAATTAGAGAAAGAAAGAAGCGTTTGAATTAACAATTTATGTTAAACAAGATTGTTAAATCTCATTTTGTTTTGATAAACCGATTTAAATACAAGGCTTGTTTCTTCGCAGTTGTCTAAACATAAAGAAAGAAAATTTTTAGTGTACGAAGATGTTTAAGCCATTTTTAACAAATCTGGAGATTTAACAGATCACTTAGAAATTTAGTAAACAATCAATGAAGTTTGTAAGCCAATTAAGTGCCGTTTCCAGGTCAAACAACTAAATTGTACTAATTATCAAAAGAAAATTTAACCATCCGTACGTGAATTTTATATGGACTTTGAGAGCTATATTAGAAAAAAATTCCCGACATGCAAGAAACAATCCACAAACGAGATCGACTACAAACCAAGATTCAGTAGGCAACATTCCTTATGGTTTTTTTTACTCTATATTTAGTGGTCGAAATGTGACCCAATCGAACATGGTACAGAAATCCGATAATGTTATATCGTGCCAAAAATGGAAGAAAGATTTCTTAAAAACGTCCCGGACATAAAATTTGTTTTGAAGAACTCAAATAAATTATCGAACATAACATAGCACGATACAAATATAATTCTAAAGAACATGAAAACCTATGAAATTGACCAGAAAGCAAGAAGAATTTTCGTAATCAAAAATTCAAACGTAATTGTACATATCTGTGAATGGTCTGCTTATGATGTTGAGGGGTCAATTTCAGTGTATGGTTTTACTCCTAGATAGTTGGAAAGAATAAGAGTCTATAATAAAGTGAGAGATCATTGTCATTTAAAAAACCGGCAGGTTTCGAGGCGCAGCTCATGGCATGTTGCATATCTAAAATTTGAAATTTCCTCAGAATATTCCCGCCGTAATTTCCTGAGCCACAATCTATGTCAAGATTACGATACTCATCTTGTACATAAAAGAATTTGTGGCTAAACAATAATGGAAATGTTTGATTTGATATGAGGCAAACCCGCGATAGAAAAATATATAAGATTATTTTCTTGAAAATCTGGATAATGGCCTAATGAATTCGCAAAAGGTGGATAAGCCACGATTAATTCTCAAATCAAGTTTTCGTTTGTCTAAGAGACTCGTTTCAGATTCATATGGCCTCGTCTATAGAAAAAGTTTTAGCTAAACGATCTTTGAAAGAGAGAAGACTTCAGAACATAACAAATCAGTTATGTTAATACCGGATGGACTGAATGAGATAATAGATAAAGACAACCAAATGACGACGACGAGATTTTTTTAAAATTCTATCGGGAAAAGGAATATTTTCCCTATGAATTTATCCGACAGTCATTGAAAAAACTTGATTACACAGGAAAGAAATTGAGCGAAAGTTCAAGATTTTTCTATTCACTTTTGACCAGACGAGAGCATAGCTCTGAGAAAGATTTTTTCAACACTGACTTCTCTAAATGTTTGGGAACAAATATTATAAGAGAAAAATCTAGGAAATATTTACTCTGCAGCTCTATCAACATTTCAAGATGTTTACTATTGCTCGCATGGGATATCTTTGATGAAAATTTTAGGAATATTTGTTTGAATTTCTGCTATACAGCTTTGATCCAGCAACACTATCTTAACAGCTCCCCCAGTCTCCGCATGAGGGACGCAAATGTTTAAAATTAACGAAGCATGTGAGGCTTTACAGCATTAATTAACTAGTGATTATAATATGAATTTTGATGGATCTCGAGAAAAAGGCATTTCGCGGGGGGCATTTATCAGTGTATTAAACGGTATTGTAGACACGAAGCAAATACCAAATATTTACAACAAGATTTTGAGATAAGGACAACATAGCCCGAAAACATATTTACTCTATCTCGATGCTAATAAACCTTTATGGGTATGGCCCTCATGCAAAGTATACCATACGTAGCGATATCAACTGGAATGGATACCTAAAAACGTATACAAAAGAACGAGTTGGCTAAGAAACGCAATTTTAGTACTCACTGGCGACGGAAGAATATGGCTATATTCTACCGAAGTACGATCTTGGATATCCAAAAAATTTTACACGAACATCTACAAGTATATTTACCAGTCTTGCTCCAGAACATTTAAAAACAAACTTTTAGGCTCAACTACTACTGGATAAAACTGTAATACGTTGTTCATTCCGAGAAATTTGAAGTTTCTATTTGGAACAGAGGTATGATTTTGAGAAACATGTGAATAGAGTTTATTGCATTCGATCAGAAGCCTTTTTGAAGAAAGCAGTACATTGATTTATTAATACTAATATGAGGACCAAAAGCTACAAGTGACTTTGAGAAGGATTTTTATAAGCCTGGGTTAGAACAACGTCAGTTTGATTGGAAAAAGTATGCGGAAAATGTGCGAAATAGAATTGCGATATTAGAACGAGAAATGAAGAATTGTTTCAAAATGTAAACAAGCTAAGAATAACAAATTTCTAGAATGCTTTAACAGTCTTTCGGACGGACAATTGTATTAGCGAGTCACATGTACAAACAAAAGGTTACATTTATACAAAACACGATTTACATAGGATTTTTCAGTTTCTCGCGACCTCTCAAAATTTGCAATAATGTACGAGTTTTATTAACAACAAATGATAAAGAAGTATTGATCCCATGATTTTGAAATCTGTGTTTGACATGGATACACGACAGTTAATTTTCCTAGAATTGAACAACGAAGATCCTTTTTAAAATTATTAAAGAAAATAATAAGGATGACTTTGATACACAGTGATTTATCCAAAAGTATCATGAATGTTTCACTACTAAAAATAAGAAGGTAATAAGGGAAATTCAAAGATGAGTTTAAATAGCCGAAGTTATTAGAAGAATTTTGTGGTTTAAGGTCAAAGATGTAAACTCGTACAAATACTCTACGATAAGAAACAAACCCAGTTAGGTGTAAGAGGAATTAAGATGCGACGCGTTGTAAATAAAACCAATAAATGTCCGACAAACATGCAGAGATGAGTTTGTTTGTCGAAGGATAAAGAAGACTTTAGGGAGATGAACAGTCAACAAAAGACAGCTATAAACATGAGTTGTATCACTGTAACGCAATATAACAAGCTGGGCACTGGAACGCTAAAGATGATAAGGAAGACACAAATTGCGTCCTAGAAAAATCTAGATTCGAAACACATGTACCGTAGAGGGCTATAAAAATGAAGCAAAAATCTGATATAATTAGACGAAATTAAATAAACTTGGAAACTTTTGTGATATTGTAAATGGAAGATGAGATTTTAATTCATCTGTCACAAGTGTACAAAGAAAACGAAAAATATAGATTCATAAAAGTCGGTTCAAAAACGTCAAACTGGATTTTATAGAAATTGCTGCAAAATGGTTCAAAATGTAAGACACAATAAGAGTAAATTTTATAAAGAAATCCAAATCCCAAAAACCTGTTTAAGCAAGAAGTTTGAAGAGACTAAAGCATGAGATAGAGATTGAAGCTCGAGAAAATTCATGCACCTGTAACGAAAAAAAGTTTTAAAAAGAGAAAAATTTATAACATTAGCGAATTGACGATTTATGGGCAGCAGATTTAAGTTATAATGTCTTAACTATTCAGATCAAAAAATGAATCGGGAGATTTAAGGTATATTGTTTAAATGTTTAGTAGATACTTTCTATCAAAATATGCTTTCTGTGCAAGAGCTATCAAAAGAAAAAGACGGCAAGGATATTTTTCACAAAGCTTTCGAATGATATAGTAAAAAAGATGCCCTACAGGAATCAATCCACAAACCTCCTAACCTACGTTCATCACGAGATAAGGGTTAGAGTTTAAAAAATAAAGAATTTTTTTTTTAAACCCACGAGTGTTTTGAGGAACAATTACAACATTAAGATTTATATCATACTGAAAACCGAAGAAAAGAGAATCAAGTAAATTGTAGAGAAGATATATTTCAGAACTCCAAAATGCGAGAGAGACTGAAAGTAATTTTTTAGGACATCTTAATTAAAAACTTTAAATGGAATGCGATATTCTTCAAAAAATCGTAAAACAATTATAACGAATACAGTTTTCAAACCAGCAACAATCAAAATGAAACCGAAAGACGTTAGATAAGGATGCAGAAAAGGAGTTATTAGAGGACCGTATATTTCAAAGTATGATTCCCACCTAGGAAAATTCACCACGCAAACTAAAATTGTAAACAGTCAATGCGTATCAAGTAAGAATTATGTCTTAGTAAAAAACAAATAAACATTTTTCGAACAAATATAATGAAACAATTGGTCACATGAGAAAATTCATTTGTGTATTGTTATCAAATTAAGTAACAACAGATCCTGAGTAACATTATAGTTAATAAACAGATAATTAGCAATATTGAAGAAATATAACACCGGAAAGTTTTACATGAATATAGAATGGGGGAAGTGGGGAGGGGGGGGGGGGGGGGGGGGGGGGGGTGGAGGAGAGGGGGGGGGGGGGGGGATAGCTCGTAATATAAATTTTCTATAATAATAAATGGAGTCGCATCAAAGAAACAATGGTTACAAAGTGTCAAGAATTCTTAAAAGGATTTGAACAATGAATTATATAAAGATAAAAAATTAGGGAAAAAGAATGGAATGCAATTAAATTTGCAAAGAATTGTATGAACAGTGGAATCATCATAAAGAATTATTATCGATAAAGGAATAGAAAAATTAGACTTTTGGAACGATAAAGAATGAGTCCTTAATGGTAAAGAAACCTAAAACAAATTTCAGAGTTTAAATAGTGATCCACTAATAGTCAGTAGGATAGAAGAAAGACTCGATATTGTAAAGATTGTGTGAGTAAAGAAGAAATCACCATAGATTATATGATGAAAGATACTCATTGTGAATGTGGAAGTACATACATAAAATGGTTTAAATAATCTTATCAAAAACATTTACAAACAACCAATATCATAATTCAAGTAGTTTAACAGTTTTCATTCGTGGATTAAATCTTTTTCCTAGTAATAAAATCGGAGGTCTCCAAAAGAAAATGTAACGATAAAGTGGTCAAGAAGAGAATAGAAACAGGACTGTTATTTGTAAGGAATTATACGTTAAAACATGGAACATATTAAACTTTTAGAAGAGAAAATGTGTATTACTTTTTTGTTAAAGAAAATTGAAAAATATTTCTGGAAATTTAATAACTGGCAAAGTAACTAGTAAAGAAAATAAAAATAGATGCTTTTTTTTTGGCAAGAGATATTGTGGCCTAAAAAAAAGTTTTCCCAGCGAATAGTGTATAATATAACGAGAAATGCCTTTGTGGAAAATATGAAAAAAAAAAAGATATTCTACAAAATGGTTTACCTAGATATATGCCTAAAACATTTACAAACGAAAAAATATAATAAATCGCGAGAGAGTTTTTAGTAAAAATTATTAGAAACCATTTTCCATCGAGTAAATTTTAGATATAATATTCTATAAATCAGTGCCCGAGACAGAATTCTGCCATATTTTGTAGTAAAATGGAAAATTTCCGTTGTATAAAAATATTCAAAGATTCTTTCATTTAGGCTTGTACAAGATTAGATAGAAATTATGGTTTCGTCCATGCAAAAATGAACAAAAATCATCTAATTCTCCAGGATAATTTATTTATTTAGAGAGTGTTTTAATTCCGGTTTTTGGTAATTTCTTCGTTGCTGTCTGGGAGCGATTCTAGATAACGTAACTAAAAAGGCCATATTTCCCACAGTGTGATTCTTCTTAATTAACACCAAAAACATTGGTGCGCACGTCTACTTTTTTTTTCTTTATCAAAAAATCTTTACAAATACCATAATCTACTCTTCAATTTAATATCCATTCCGCAATTCCTTGAATTCCCTATTTTCACAAGCGCGAATTTCAAATTTGAACGCATCTGAAAATTTGTAACGTGTTTTATTTCAATCTTTTTAAACCTCTGCTTATTATACGTTTTTTGAAGTTTGTTACTCACCGCATAATATTTTTCTAATGGAAGGTAATACATCTTCTTTTCGTAACCCCATTATTTAAAAACAATTTCGCTTAGCCTCCTGGTTTTATTGATCCGTAATCTCAAAATTAAAAGAATAAAGTTCCAGATTCATATAACGAGAACAACAGTGTTATTTTGGAAGTTGTTAAGGTAAAGCTATTTACTAAAGCCCCCCCCCTGTTATATTTAAGTATTAAGTAATAGAAAGTTTTAATCATCTTCCGTCCCAAACGTTATAAATTCTGATTGTGCGTTTGCATAGTATTTTTTCAGTTCATAACCTAGAAATTTTTAGCACAAAACGTCTTTTAGCCTTAAACAAGCCAGATCACAATATGTTTGTTTCGAGTCCAAACAAATCGTAAAAAGATATGTCCTTTGTTTATTGACGAAAAAATTTGATACGATTTTGATTAATTGATGTATTCGGTCTAAACAACTGAACGTCCAATTTACGATAATGAAATAAATTTAACTAATGTAATTTTCTATTCATTTCGAGAATAAATGGCCAGATTCATTAACGAAAAATAGAGTTGTTTTTTTTGAAAGTTTGAAGGCGGGGGCGAATAACACCCCTACCTATTCAGAATAGGGAATGTTTTATCGTCAGCTTATCTTTTTATATTTGGTCTTTAACGTGATCTCTAAAGTGCAGCTATGCATCGAACTTTTTAAAATTCCAATAATTTTCTGCATAGACATCTTTGCGCCTCTAAACCGAAATCTTTCATTATTTTCTCGTCAACAATCGTGCAATGGCTTTATTTTATTGAATGTAAAGTTTGATTGTTGAGTCTAGGTGCTACATACTGACTTCCATTTAAACTAGTAATTTTTAATTTTCAGTATAAAAAGCCCCCAGAAATTCAGTTGATAAAAACAAAGGGTCAGGATGAAGGATTGTTAAAAAGGGGAATTTTCCTATGGGAAAAAATAAGGAACTCCGGTAATATTAAATAAACAATTCAAAAGTTGTTTTCCTTGAAAAATTTGCGAAAGGTAAGAGCAAACGATTCGTCCGTCGTCCTTCCCCCACAGCTTGAATTACAATCATTCTCTTTTTTTTTTTTCGGACAATCTTAACTATAATTTGGGTTTGTTTTAAATAACTCCTCATTATTTAATAAATTTTTCCCTCAGCAGTCTTGAAAATAGTTTAAGCAAAACGATCTTTTTGAATTCCTTAATTAATATATTTATATTCTAATTTGGGACATATAATCGAGATTTCATTTCGGTTTTTCCACTGCGATTTTTGAAATCCATACAGCAACATTTGGGGAAAAATTGTGTACAAAACTTTTCAAGATTCTTATGTGTAAGATGTTTCGGGGGGGTTAAAAAATGATTTTCCAAAAACTGACGGTTCAATCGAGAATTAGCAATGGTTAACTTCAAATTAAACATCGAACGGGTCTAAATTATATGGCGTTTTAATTTCCTAATCATAACCTGATTTGGCTCAATAGTTTTCTTGAACCAAAACAGTTCTAATAAATCTATTCAATAATTGCTGAAAAACATTATTCTTATCTTACTGGTGATTTTTATTTGGAATTTTATTAGAGAGATAATCTTTTTTTTTGCATTTCCAAACTTTGTTTTCGTCAAAGCTTTAAAGATTTATCTGATGCTCTTGAAATGTTTTTCCCCAGATAATTTTTATAAGGGAATTTTTTATTTGATCGAAAGTATAAATATCCTTTGTTTTAAACCATAATATTTGGTTAATGTTTCTTCTCACTAAAATCCTATACAATAAGGAGAACTTTCACTAATATTTTATTACAAAATTGGTCAGAATAAAAACCGCTTAAAACCGATAAAATAATATTGATTCTCCCTCTAAAGTGTATAGGAATGTTCCAAGTTTTAAAACTAATTTAGAGCTTTCTATGAGAAGTCAACTTGAACAGCTTCATTTTCGCAAGCGTTGCTTTCAAGATGAAAATCTTCTATTTAAATGGAGAAATTTTTTAAAGCAAAAAGATCAGATAAAAACTTCAAACGTTTTGAAGAAAATAAGAAAGATCAACCCAATCAGATTGTTTAATTGTTGGTTCAAGTGGATGTGGAAAAACAACTCTTATTTTATTGAATTTTTTATATCTACAATAGGTTGATTCCTTATTCCAATTTAGTACGTCTTTAGTAAATCTTCTTAGAACAAGAACGCCTATAGAAAAAAATTACAAGAACGATTATTGAACAATATTGAGAAAGAAACTTAAACAAGAAAAATATCACATTTTTTTATAATGCCTGAAGATGCTTCCGAGGACACATAGTTCCGTTAAGCGAAAGTAAACCACAAGAATTCGTTAATTCGTTTTTGATGATTGTCATATTTCTGGAAAATCAAGGGACGTTAGCTTAAGGAATATTTTCGTAATGTCCCGTCACAAAAACATATCTTGTATCTATCTTTAGTCCCAATGCTTTTCAAACGGTTTGATAAACAAGTTATATAGAAAATAATTTGAATATGTTGTGTGTTTTTAAGCAAGATGATCACTATTCGAGAAGATTTATTTTCCAACAATTAAGTGGGATCTGAAATGAAGTTTTTAAATAACACTTTAATGAGTTGTGTGAATAAACTTTGGAAGTAACGAAGACTATGGATTTTTAACAATATTAATCTAACTTTGAAGCCTAAAAATGGTAAATATTTGAAATATAATTTTTCCAATATAAATGCTGCTCACGTGAGGTTGACAAATCTAATTGATAAAATATTTTTGTTCACAATTATTTTTACATGTATCGTTTACATTTTTATTTACGTTATGAAAACAACTGAAAAACGCGGCGTTCACGTTCATGTTTCACGTCATGTTTCAACGTTTTTACGTTTCCACACGTTTCACGTTCCACGTTCAACGTTCACATGTTTCATCACGTTCATGGTTTTCACGTTCATGTTTCAACGTTCCACCGTACGTTTACGTTTCACGTTCGCCCCGTTTTCAACGTTCGTGTTAGTTTCACCGTTCACGGTTTTAACACGTTCGTGTTTACGTTTCACGTCATGTTACACGTATTTTCACGTTCCGTGTTCACGTTTCCACGTTCCACGTTCACGTTCACGTTTTTACGTTCCACGTTCACGTTTCGTTCCTGTATCACGTTTTTCCGTTTACGTGATCCAACGTTATCAAAATTTTCCTAAATAAATGGCGAACGTAACTTCTGCAGAAGCGAAAAAAAAACTTGATCAAATAGAAAAAGAAATTAATCAAAGAAATTTAAAGAACAGATTCGAATTGAAGAAAAAGAACAAGAATTTTATTCAAAAAAAATTTTAATCAACCTGTAAACATCTGCAATAAAAAATGTTTGAGGGCAAAATTGGAAAATGTTTTAAGCGATAAATCAAAATTTGATGAATTTGGTTCCAGTTGTACGACAATTTGCTGATAATTTCGATTCAAACCAGAATCTGAGTTTGCCAATTGAATTGCCAAAATTACCATCTTCAACACCATTTAGACCTCGAATCATTGAAGACATCTACCAATAGTTGAACCAATAAGTCCTCGGAACAACGGATATAAATAATTTGGTGAAATTGGTAAAAAGAAATTTTCTTCCTAAGGAGCAAAGGATGAATGATAAATTTGGTTTTGTATTGGGACAGAAAAAAGAAAAGTTTTTATGATTGGAAATTTTGCCCGTGAATTTTTGAGCATAAATGATATCAATTATTAAATGAAAAAACATATGAAGGAACTCAAGGTTTATGGAGATTTATTAACAGGCACTGATGTTCCATATAAAGACGGTTTATATTCCTGAAGAAGACTTGAAAAAGTATACGTGAAATTTTATGGAAATCTGAATTCAATTTACAAAAATAATGATCCATCTACTAAGAAACCAACGTCAAGTAAAGGTAAAAAATATCTCAAATTTGATTAAACCAATTTGGGAAAAAAGAATCGAAGGATCAGGTGTGAGAGAACATACAGTGATAATAAGAATATGAATACAGATATATCGACGATTTGACAAAACTCGATGGAATATTAATTATATTTATGCCTCAAGAAAAGGCTGGAAACAACAATTTTTTTGAGACGAAAAGAAAGCGATTAAAGATATTTTATTTCGAACAAACTTGATGAAATGATTGAAAAACCTGATGGAATTACAATATTTAAAACGAGTATTTGGCCGGCAACACAATAAGTTTTCATTCTATGATTGAGGGTAGTGGACTTTTGAATGATTTTATCAACAATTTTACCTTTTGAAATTACACGTACCAACTTATCAGTCATACTGGGGCCCTGGCACAAAACTCGACAAAAAAGACTAAAAAGAGGGAGATCCTGGTATAAATAAAATTAGATCAAAGCTGCTATGGGAACAACGATATTTTTTTATGCAAAACATAGAGAGCACAAATTCCAGACATATACCGCAGATAAAAGTTTTGGCAAAGATAAGGCAATGGATAGATTTTTATCAAAAGATGGCTAGTTTAGGGGGTGAAAGATTTGTTGCGCTTCCAAACAGCTGGAGCAATGTTTTTGAAGAGAAAACTAGGAATGGGAATCCGAAAGAGAACTTGAAATTTTTAACTATATAAATGGAGGTGAACGTAACTACTTCCAGCAAAAATCAGAAAGAAAAAATAAAATCCCGCTTTTAAGAAGAAAATAACCCGTTAGTATTCAATTTAAAATAGGATCAACTAAAAAATGGCGAAGATAAGATATTTTTAACAAATAGACAATGACAATTAAAACTCGAAAAACATAAGAAAAACAATAAAGGAAACCAGAATAGAATTTTCTTATAATCCAGTTGAAAGAAACTTAAAAATGGTGGACCTTTTGTAAAGATTTATTAGATTTTGGAGAAAAATAATTCCAGTTGTTTAAAAAAATGTTGTTTCCTTATGTTTCGTAAAGCTGGCTCCAATCGTTAAAAAGATTTGGGGGTGATACCCTATTGTTCGAAACATTTTAAATTGGTTAGATAAAGAGTTTGGAAGATTGTTACAGGATCTGGATTAGATGAAAAAACTTTGAATTACGGTGAAATCAAACATTGAAAAAAAAAATTTAAAACCTTTAACATACGGGGAATTGTGGAAGAAATCTGCAAAAAATATTACACCATCACATTTTTAGAGGAATCCTTCATGAGAGATACATTACCCTGAAAAAGGTTAAGAAATTTGAATGTGGAAATTGGTGAAATTTAGACTCGATTCATGGGGAAAGTGGGAACGCATTGGATTTTTGTTATTATAAAAAATGATAAGAATGCATGTTATTTTGATTCGTATGGAAAGAAATTTGGGAAGGGGGCAAAAGGACAAAACCTAACCCCTATAGAATTGAAATTAAATATTTGAAAAAATCAAGAGCGTCCTACTACAAATGATTCTGCATATTCAAGACTATAAAGGATCCCCGCAATTTGTGTGTCATATTTTATGAGTTTATTTGGTTTTGAAAATGAAACTGAGTAAACTGGTAAAGAGATTTTAAAAGAAGTTGTTAACAACAATTAAAATTGCTTACATAAATATGGATTCGACAGCAAATATTTTTATGAACGTAATTTGGAAACACAGAATTATTTCAAAATGGTTAGAGTAAATAGCGTTTGTTTCGACTTTTGATAGTTTTGAGAATGAGTTTTTGAATAACAATTTAGAAAACCCCATTACCTATTACCCAAAACACCACCTTACCAGAAAAACAAATCAGAAATTGGTTATTGCTGTCGAGATATGAAGAATTTTATAAGCGAGAATATTGAATAACAAGAACTTGCAAATTATTCATGAGTTCAAAAAATGAAGTTGCTGGATCAAAATAAAAACATTGGAAACACAAGAAGTATATGAAAAGAAGGTGTAAATAAAAATTAATTATACCAATTTAAAATGTCATCCACATCCGAAAAAAGCTGAATGAAATTAAACTGAGCAAGCGAAATCAAAGTTGGCTAAAAAAGGAATTGATGTTAGTGGGGGTTGGGGGGGGGGGGGGGGGCTTGGGGGGGGGGGGTAGGGTGGGATTGGCTAATAAGAAAAGGGGGAAATATTTTGTTCGGTGGGTTCGAGCCTGGTAAATTGGACAAACATGATGTTGGTTTGTTAAAGAACAAATTTTAAAACCTCATAACAATTAAAATCGAGAAAAAAACAATCGAATATTGTTTGATTTTTAACATGATCCGAATGTTTAAAAATGGCCTTAGAATTTTAAAAGGAAAAAGAATTAAGCGGTGTTAGTAAAAGGAATTAATTCCATTTGAATGTTATTGTAATGATGATCAAGTTAAGAAGATCCTGATTAGAATAATGTTTTAAAATGAACTAAAACCAAAAATTAAACGGAGAATTCAAATGCAAACCGCATGTTAAAAGATTTTCACCAACAGAAGTCCTATGAAAAACTTTGAATGCGAGAAGTAAAAAGACTCTAGTAGAAAATGTTTTTTGGTGGAATTACTTGAAAAATTTACCAAATTTTGAGTAAAATTTCAATACATAGAATAAAATAGCGTTAATCTATTAGTAGTGAAAGTAATTAAACAAACATTTTGGAACATTTCGCCTTAAATACACATTTCAAGAGGGTTTTAATGAAAACCTAGAAAAAAATGGTGAAGTTTTTGAAAGAGTAGTTACTTAATCAATCTTTTATCTTCATGATACAATTAATTAAACTAGAAGAAAACTTTGGCGAAATTAATGAAAAAGTTACTTAAAAAAAATAAGCAGTCTTTTGATTAAGTTTAGTTTAGATGGCCACAAAAACTTTTGAGATTATTGATCATAAAAACTCGTTGAATAATCGAACGATTTATAATCTCGATAAAGTAAAATAAACCTAGAAGAAAGACCCTTTTTTTTTAATAAATTTAAAGAAGAATGTTCCAATTAAAACTTTTTGAAAAATATTGATAGACAAAATTTTAAATGGAAAAATAAGGCGGCTATGAAAAATGAACTAATTTTCCCAATTGTTTCCCCCCCCCCCTTATATAAAATGGCGCTCATAGAATAACTGTTTGTGGAATTGTAAAAAAAGAAAAAAACTGCAACAAACGGACTATAAAACTAACTTAATTGCAAAACATTAACGGAGTTAAAAGAATTTCGGGAAAATTGTTGCTTGAACTGTAACTCAAAAAAAAAAAAGAGTCCAATGTATAAAAACTTGATCAATTGAAATATTTTTCTTAATAAAAATAAGAGGATGGCGGGACAAAATACATACAGGTGCTTTCCGATCTTTTTATCATGGCAAACAACGAAAGAGATTTGAAAAGAAGGAACATTGGGTCAAAAATGACATTTTCTCAAAACATCTGGAAAAATTCGATCCCGAGAGCATATGAATAGATATTAATACGTAAACCAAATTGACAAAATTGGTTATAATCATTGCTAAATATCATAACTTTTTCATCAGATTTTCATTCAAGAAAATATACGAATTTAATCAATTAACGATCATATGTCCTTGTTCCTTTGTCTCTATCAACACTTGAGTATCAAAGTTTTTGAGAATGAACAATAAAGTATAATCAGTTGATTGGAACAGATAATTATAGATGAGACGAGTTACTATCCTGTGGCAGATTTTTATTTGAATATATGTGACCGACGATCGCAAAATTTAAGGAAGAGAATCCTGAATAATGACGAAGTAGAATCATTAAAAATGGACTCGCTAAATACGATTTATTTAGAATTATTTTACTAAACATTTATATGTCTTTTTCTTATAAAAACCGTACAATTACGATCGATGAAAAAATGATACAACGATGTTTAAAGACACAATTCTAAATTATTCTCTTATTAAATGGGCGGACGGATACAGAAAATATGCTAGTGATAGATTTGGAAAGGGCGGAGTTTAAAAACTTTCTATCCAATTAGTAAATCAACATTTGAATGAAACGCCGAATAAAAAGAACTGAGTTTAATATTGATTTTGGCAGATAACTTTTTGCTCGTCTAACTTCCAGTTGTTTTCATATATTCTTGGAACTATATAAACAAAACAAGATGGTCAAGCATATCTTGGAACTGATAATGTTAGATTAATCGAATAATTTTATAACCGTTTTCTAATTTTGTCTAAGATTGAGAGTAAGAAAACACCAATAAATTGACTAGAAGAAGTCGAAAACTGTGGCCAATTAAGCACAATTAATAGGAACTATGTTTCGTAATTCGAAACAAGGTGATGTTAATTTCTCAAACTTTTCTAATGCTTTGAATCAGGATTTTTAAATTTGGTGTTTTTTGATAAGCAGCTTGGAAATTTATCTCATTTTGGATTAGGGAGTTTTTTGAAAATGTTACGTATTCCGATTCTATAAAGGAGGATTTTATCTAAGGTTTTAATAAGCGCAGAAGACGAATGATGTGTGATTCTGAAAGACTGCAACTGGAAATGTTATGCCTGTTTGATGGAAAAATAACAATTACAGATTTTTTTATTAGAGTTCCAATGATTGATTATAAAATCACGAGTAAAATACAGGTTGATTGATGAAATTACAAAAGTCAAAACATTATGTTTTAATTTTCTAGATTGGCAATGTATTGAAACAAAAAGGTATTTCCGGAACAACTTATTCGTTCGATATCACAAATATTTATAGAAATATCTTCAATCCCAAGTTCGTTATCATAGGTTTTCAAACAGGTAGACAGAATAATCAAGAAAAAAATCCTTCAAAGTTTGATAGTTTGGATGTAAAAAATATCAGAGTAAAATTGAACGGTTCTTATTATCCAGATGAAATTACAAAACTTAAACATTTCCGGAGAGTCTTTTCAGAAATCATGTATCAGATGTATCAAGATTTTAAGAAAGTTTACTGTAATAATAAGGAAATGTATTACAATCCTAAAGAATTTTTAGCGAATAGACCTATTTATGTCATTGATACAACAAAGAGTATGACAAATATTTCTGGTTCAAAAGAACGATATAATTATCAATATGGATTTTCAAAAAGCTGTTTACAAACGCGAACATGTTATGTGGTTGTGGTTTCTGAAGAAATTTTTAGCCCTATGATGTGATTAAGAACGATATTAGAGAAATTCAGTAAAATTCACGTTATTTTCACTATTATTCATCGGGATAATTTTAAAACTTTACAGAAATATGATTAAAAGACATTGATATAAGTATTCATTTTTAATTTCAAAAGAATATCTTAAAAAATGGGGATGGATATTAACAAAAAACTATTCCAAGGTCATCTTAAGGGTTGGACCGGAAGTTATGATTTTAAAAAAATACTTTAACTGATTTACTGATGCCTATTATAGCCAAATTTCAGCAGAAAAAGCTCCAGTATTAAGTATTCTCGAGATATGAAGAGTTTCTTAAAGATAAGGGTATGATTGGGGGTTAGTTTTTGACAAAATTTTGTTATTTTCATGAACGATTTTAAGTTGAATCACCTCCGCTTGTTTTTTGAAGTTTTCAGATTTTTCCTTGATAATTTTTGTTTTATTTTTTTATTGAAGTACTTAAGAAATAGGGGATGATTTCACCCTTCATGGGATAAGTTAAGATCGAAAGAGGTTTAAGTATTTACTATATGTGTAACCGCCAAATTTCATTACAAAATTCGGTTTGAGTGGTTGTTTTTGACAATATAAAATTATTAATAAACTTTGTTAGTAAACTAGCACTCCTTAATTGAACAACTTATAAATAGCAGGAAGATATAGCTTATAAATCTATTCGATACCTGCATCCGTATGTGCTCATGTTGGTATACGAACACGCTTGCCTTCAAAGCCTGAGGTTCCTGGGTTCAAATGTCCCAGAGCTTCAGGCGCGCTTTTTTTATTGCAGGAAGACATGGTTGTCGTTCATATTGGTTGGGGGACAAGTCTGTTACACAACGAGTGGCCATAAGTGTAATGGACTAATAGAACAAGCCGAGTAATGGACAACTGTGGTTGGCGCGCCATTTGCTTGCCTCACCGCTTTCCCACTTCATTCCTTAAAGATCTTCCTTCTTCTTCCTAATTACGTACATTCCTTCTCTTTGCCTTAATTCGTTCATTACAGATTCATCATTCCATCATGCCAATTAATACAACATTACAGCACTTACGCAAAACACCCCCGCGACACCAAAATTCCCTTAATTGTATCTCTCCATCAACTCTGTCACACAGTAGTTACCAAAAGAAAAATGAGACTTGGGAACAAAGAAAATTTCCAGAGTCTATAGACCCGAATTACAGCTCCATAGGCCAATTAACTTGGTTTGTGTTGGACAGTAGCAAGTGCAGGGCCAAAGGGGTCTCTAAGACAATAGACACACGTAGAAGTTGAACATGTGATGTTGATTCCCCATTAGCGCCAAAACACGCACACTAACAACACTACACCAAAGACACACAATCATCATCATTTATGTCTTTTTACAATAATTTGATGATGGTTCATAATTTTATTCTCCTTTTCATTCCTTCCTAAAACTTCAAAAAATATACTCTTTCCGCTGATGGAAAAATTCTCGATTTTCTTCCGGAATAATCTTTAGATAATCGTGTACAACATAATATCCTGAAGAATAGTTTTGGTAACAAATAGAATGAGAATTAATTTCCTATTTAAATCTCTGTTGTAGAAGAATGTAAACACAAGACATTTGCTGCATGAAAAAATTTACTAGCTCTCGCAGAGCCTTAGTTTTCCAGTAGATCTCCATTTATAAAAAAAATCTTTTTGTTTAAATGGTAAAGAGTATAATGCCAACTGGTTACAATGTTTGTCTAATAGAGGAGAAATTATCGATTAAATAGAGAAATTTAGTTTGTAGAAGGTTGTAATTTAATTATTGTTAGAAAGACCTAAACCTAAGAAATTTCGAAATAAAAATTAACACACCTTTTGAAATAACCTGCTTACAAAATTGCAATATGGAGACAAAGAAGCCAAACTAGAAAATTTTGTTGTTACAGAATTTAGAAAAACAGAAATAAAAATTTTTCACTTGATCTCTTGGAACCATTGACAAAATGTTAATTTTCCTTTTCAAAGAGAATACCATTAGTGGTGTTTGTAGGTATCGAATACACACGTTTGATTATGAAACAGATATTACCTGTATTTTTTCTATTATCTGGAATTGTTGAATTTGTTTATGATTTTGAAGCCAGAAATCCTCGATGATTTTATAGTACAATTTGGAGGAAAATTAAACGACAGGAACCAATCTTGAAAAAGAAATGCGGTTTTAACTCACATTCACTCCCCGACTTTCTCGAATTTGTGATTGGTTAGCGAATTTCATTTTTTTTTTTTTCCGTCTTTAAATTTTTTCTATGTTAAAGATGGAGTTCTTGAAGGAGTTAGAATGATATTGGAGAATGTAAGTTTAAATGAGGTATTAAGAAAGTTAAATGAAGTTGGAAAGAAAGGATAGAAATCATAGAAATCTTGAAATTTGGAGAAAACTGAAAGATTAAATTCGGGTTTACTCAATAATTGCCCGAGTTGGAACGATTGTAAAGTACACTTGCCGAAGCAGATTTTTTTGAGCTGTTTTGGATGAGCAAAAAGATTAAAGAATTAAACACAAAATGAAAAATTTACACTTGATTGTTTATCTGGAAAGAAGACTATTAAAGATAAAGAAATTATAAAACAATTGAACTTTGTAGAAGTAATAGTTCTTAACTCTAAAACTTGCAGTCTCTCTCCCCACGTCCAATAGTAACTGTTTTTGTGATAACCATAGTTGGTGTCTCTTCTTCAATAGGGAATCACATGGAATATTAATCTACAGTAATACCTTTTGTTTCAACACAGAAAAATGTGGCTTATATTCGCTATAAGAAAAAATTCTCTAATAATGAGCTCTTTAATGAATTGTGTTGATTAAATCTTGAATACTCACAAA
This sequence comes from Homalodisca vitripennis, assembly GCF_021130785.1. Taxonomy (NCBI): domain Eukaryota; kingdom Metazoa; phylum Arthropoda; class Insecta; order Hemiptera; family Cicadellidae; genus Homalodisca; species Homalodisca vitripennis. The sequence continues at coordinate 25,720 of NW_025777319.1, read as the reverse complement.
AATTCTCCCTGTAAAGAAATTCATCAATTAACGTTCTTGATTATCTTGAAAAGAACGTATTAATATGGGAAAAATGTCCATAAAAAAACGAGATTGAATCTGAAAACTCTACTGTTTTGTTTAATTTTTTACTTTCTTTTCAATATCTTTTCTTTCGTAATTATATTAAATATAAGTAAATCCCGTTAACTTTTTTGTTTCGTTTTTTTGTGTGCTTAAAACACGTGTGCAGTTTTCGTTCTTTCTTCTGCAGAAAGACTCTACAAGGTTCTTTTAATTCTGAGTTTCATTTTAAAGACGGTATCCAACTGTTGTTTTGAGAAATAAACCGGCAATATCCACTGAATTCATCTTTGGTTGCAGAACTGTTTTTAAAAATGCTAGCAAACTGTAATGAGAGCTTTGGTGAGTTCATGTTGTTTATTTAGTAGAATAGAAAAAAGTTTTTTTATTACGAAAAGTATGTTTTTAGTAAAAATGCTTTTAAAGAATTGATTAAATTTTATGTTAAGATTCGAATAATTTTTTCCTTTATTCGTAGCAGATTTTGACAACATTTTACAAAGCACACGCTTAAGAAAGTAGAAGCAAACAGCTGTAGAATTTGTGTTAATTTTTCATTCCACAGAGTAGATAGTAATGTACCCGATCGCTTTTGGGAGACGAAAACGACTGTAGATGTCGCGTGTTTTTAATTTTTTCATTGGAGATTTTGCTGTGTTATTTCTCAGCTTCCTTTATTGGTACACCTTGAAAACAGGTATTTTAACATTGGATTTTTTTTTCGGTCGGCTTTATCGCTGAAAGTGCGCCAGGAACCCCATATTAGCTGATCCTATCGTTTTATATATATATATATTTATATAATTATATATATATTTATTTGGGGGGGGGGGGGGGTGGGGGGCGACATCCCGGTGCGGAGGGTGCGGCAGCATTACACGACAATCAGATCAAATCAAATCAAATCTGTAATTGCTCGCAACAATTTCTTCAGATTGTATGGCAAACGTCATAATTATTTCTTAATTTTAAACTCTCATACCACACAACTACCGCATTCAAACTTACATAATTTTCATACATTCCAGTCTCTTTCATCCTTCGCCAATTTCAACCCACTTACAGCGCTGGAGTCAGTTATCGAATTGGGCGGTCTCCCAGTTTAAACGCCAGAAACTCGTCAACGCTGTAGAATGCCTTTGACACCAGAAAACGCTTAAGAAGAGCTTTCCGACGCCTTGGGCGTTTGGGCGTTTTTCATAGAATTTGGCAATCTGTTGATGAATTTGAACACCTGCCTGCGAAGGCAAGTGCTCAAAAACTACCGTTCTGTGTCTTCCAGTTTGGTAGTTTATCTCTGCCTCTAGTCTCATACCCGTGTATGTCACGTCCCCTGGTAAGGGCACATTTAGACAAACAGAACAAAGATGTTTCTAAAACGTAGAGACTGGGCAAAGCCAACAGTTTCAAATTTTTGAATGTTGTCCTGCACGACTCTCTGAAATTCAACTTTGCGATAATACGAATCGCTTTTTTTTGTAATTTGAACACCCTCAGGAAATTGTTGCCTGCAACAGGCCCCCCACTAAAACACCAACCCCATAGGAAAGGTGGGAGTGAATTAGCCCATAATATGCCGCAATCAATACCTGACTGGGGCAATATCGGGCCAAGGACCTCAAAACATATATTCCTGAGGACAGTTTGGTACACGCATGGTCAATGTGGTTGTTCCATGTCAACCCTCGATCGAGGAGTATTCCAAAGGAATTTTGCGGGGTAGACTTCTTCCAATATGGAATCTGCCAACATGACAGCTGACCCACATTGGGAGTCCACTGGGCGCAGCGCGAAATTTAGCACGTTGGATTTAGGAAGAATTTGTTTCAAGGTAGAGGCTGTTGAAATATTGAAACACAGATTGTTGATATCGACAAAGGTTTGTAGTTTCAAACGTTCTTGTGAGTTATCTCTGAAACAGAGAGTCGTGTCATCAGCATACTGCACGATTTTGCCATGCAGCAAGCGATGAATGTACGTCGTTGACATACAACAAGAACAGGATTCGGGCTGAGTATAGATCCCTGGGGAACTCCATAGCTCAGTTGCATTGGGTTGGAATATTGGTTTGAGATCTGAACCACTTGAGCTCTCTGACTTAAAAATGATTTAAGCCATAAGAGCGGCACGCCTCTGATGCCATGAAGATTGTAGTTTGTCAAGCAGTATTTCATGGTCAACGCAGTAGAATGCTTTAGATAGGTCAAGGAACACACTTAATGTGTGATCCTGACGTTCTAGCCCCTCGAGTAGAGCCTCTCGATGATTGTAGTCTAGTGGCTGGCTCACTGTCCTAGATAATACTGCGATATATTTATGTATATGTTTAAACGAAATAACACAAAGTACTCTAGCAGATAGTGTGACAACTCGTATTTGTGCGACATCCGGTGCGGAGGGTGCGGCAGCATTAAACGACAATCAGTAGAGCCTCTCAATGATTGTAGTCTAGTGGGCGGGTCACTGTCCTAGATAAGACTGCTGCAATATATAGATTTATATGTTTTAAACTAAATAAACACAAAGTACTCTAGCAGATAGCGTGACAACTCGTACTTGTGCGACATCTGGTGCTGGCAGCATTACACGGCCAATTAGTAGAGCCTCTCAATGATTGTAGTCTACTGGGGGGCTCACTGTCCTAGATACAATGCAATATATTGATTTATGTGCTTAAAACTAAATAACGAAAAATAGATAAGCGTAAAGGTGTTTCTTCTGCACTTTTGTATGAAAACAGGCTTCACTGAGGTTGCTGCTTAACAAATTATATTAAAAATGGTTTTGTCAGATAACCTTTGTTTTGTATATCACATATTAAAATGGCATATGGATATACTTAGTACTGTTTTCAAAATCTATTATTATGCCTGGTTCCTGTTACTTTCATTGTTTTCCACAAGGACAACGTTAACTTCTTTATTACAAAGAGATAGATATGCAAACAAACAAGTATAAATTATTCCAGCATCTCGTGTAATAGGTTCTTCTAATGCATAGCCAATTATATTTCCCAACTTTATTCCTTTTGATTAGTTTTGAAAGGAGGTTAAATCAAATGTGAAATTTAAAAAAAATAAACAATTAATACCACTCATATATAATATATACTTCCTAATTATTTTTATAACAAATTTAAATACTTTTGCTAAGGGCAAAATAAATAAATTTTACTATTTAAAAGAAGGAAATTCATTTCAAATTTATTTTGTGAGGTACTAAAAAGTATAGTGCATTTTTTTTATTATCTTGGGTCGTCCATTCAAGATTTATTGTGGGATTAGTTTTCCCCGTCAACAAAGATTAACGGGATCGAGATGAAACAAGTTCGCCTCAGCTATCGTGCCACGACATGTTCGCCGCTTGACGGGTTGCGGCATGGAACGATAAGTTCGCGCGCATGCGCTACAACGCAAACTCGTCAGACGGACCGGCCAGCAGAGGAGCGAGAGGGTCATTCTACACCATCCTATCACGACGATAAGACGTACACTGCGCTGCGATCTTAACCTCACTCCTGCCCGACTTGTTCGTGAGATACGGACGTATCGATTTCTTCTTGCTATTGGTAATATATTACTTCAATTACTATACTATACATAATTAACCTTTCATTAATATTCTGTATCGTTTTTATATGTTGTGCCACACGAGAATTTACTAATAACGTATTATTCTTGGTATTCTTTTCCTTTACTTACTTTCTTACTTAATCTATGTTCGTGAAATACGGACCTAACCTTTAAATTTAGGATTATTGGTTCTTTACGTTACTTACTTTCTTACTTAATCTATGTTCGTGAAATACGGACCTAACCTTTAAATTTAGGATTATTGGTTCTTTACTTTACTTACTATCTTACTTAATCTATGTTCGTGCAATACGGACCTAACCTTTAAATTGGTTATTGATATTATTGGCTCTTTACTTTACTTACTATCTTACTTAATCTATGTTCGTGCAATACGGACCTAACCTTTAAATTGTTTATCGGTATTATTGGTTCTTTGCTTTACTTACTATCTTACTTAATCTATGTTCGTGAAATACGGACCTAACCTTTAAATTTAAGATTAGTGGTTCTTTACTTTACTTACTATCTTACTTAATCTATGTTCGTGTAATACGGACCTAACCTTTAAATTTGGTATTAGTGGTTCTTTACTTTACTTACTATCTTAGTTAATCTATGTTCGTGCGATACGGACCTAACCTTTAAATTGTTTATTGGTATTATTGGTTCTTTACTTTACTTACTATCTTACTTAATCTAATGTTCGTGCAATACGGACCTAACATTTAAATTGGTTATTGGTATTATTGTTTCTTTACTTTACTTACTATCTTACTTAATCTATGTTCGTGCGATAACGGACCTAACCTTTAAATTGTTTATTGGTATTATTGGTTCTTTACTTTACTTACTATCTTACTTAATCTATGTTCGTGCGATACGGACCTAACCTTTAAATTGTTTATTGGTATTATTGGTTCTTTACTTAACTTACTATCTTACTTAATCTATGTTCGTGCAATACGGACCTAACCTTTAAATTGGTTATTGGTTTCTTTACTTTACTTACTATCTTACTTAACCTATGTTCGTGCAATACGGATCTAACCTTTAAATTGCGTATTATTGGTTCTTTACTTTACTTACTATCTTACTTAATCTATGTTCGTGCGATACGGACCTAACCTTTAAATTGTTTATTGGTATTATTGGTTCTTTACTTAACTTACTATCTTACTTAATCTATGTTCGTGCAATACGGACCTAACCTTTAAATTGGTTATTGGTTCTTTACTTTACTTACTATCTTACTTAACCTATGTTCGTGCAATACGGATCTAACCTTTAAATTGCGTATTATTGGTTCTTTACTTTACTTACTATCTTACTTAATCTATGTTCGTGCAATACGGACCTAACCTTTAAATTGTTTATCGGTATTATTGGTTCTTTACTTAACTTACTATCTTACTTAATCTATGTTCGTGCAATACGGACCTAACCTTTAAATTGGTTATTGGTTCTTTACTTTACTTACTATCTTACTTAACCTATGTTCGTGCAATACGGACCTAACCTTTAAATTGCGTATTATTGGTTCTTTACTTTACTTACTATCTTACTTAATCTATGTTCGTGCAATACGGACCTAACCTTTAAATTGTTTATCGGTATTATTGGTTCTTCACTTTATTTACTATCTTACTTAATCTATGTTCGTGCAATACGGACCTAACCTTTAAATTGGTTATTGGTTCTTTACTTTACTTACGATCTTACTTAACCTATGTTCGTGCAATACGGACCTAACGAATAGACTATTGCTCTGGGTCTACACTTTTCTTACTTAATATTTGTAAATACGATACTGACCAAACATTATATATTGTTCTTAGTGTTGATATTACTTTTGCTCATACTATTTTTACATAGCATACAGTGTGTTGCGATTTGAGGTAGCTTTGATTTAGATAGAGATCTAGGTAGTTACACTTTTGTCTTTTCTTTAATTGATGATAGTAAATATCTTATTTAACGACGTCATTTTATTTCAAATTCTTAATTTTTTCAAGGCCAGTTGGGTAATGATGGTTTACTAAATGCTTGAACGTTACCACCACCTTAGGTGATAGCAATATATCTGAACCCAACTGACATACATAATCCATAAGAATAAAATTTAGACCCCTGGATCGAATCCCCGCTTGATTGGGCTCATCTAGGGTATGCAATACGTGTCATTCTTAACGGCAAAGGGTTGTGTTGAGAAAAGACACGTCACATTTTGGCGCCCGAACAGGGACGGATATTCGAACAGACTCGACTGATTGTTTACATTACAGTTATCGTCACGTAAAAATAACCGATAAAAATTAAATATCTAGACTCATATTCTATTTTAGTCCTACCGTATCTACATTGACACATCATGTTTCCATTGAGCTTTCTCCGAATCTGGAGGCTCTTATGCCTTCTGTTTCATTCAAATATACTGCCTACTGGTCGTTCGAAAACTACTGACCCTAAGAGTGAGGATAATAAGTCACACTCACAGACTGGAACTTTAACTACAGATGTTGCTATTACTAGCCCCTCTTAAAGACGCAAATGTTACTACCACACAACGACTAAAAAGTCTACTGCTCCATCAAGTCAAGTCCATTCCGGTACAATACCAAAAAGTATTGCCCGTTACTACTGAATCATTAGCCTCAGGGAAACAAACCACGATGAGGGGAAGTTCCGAAAAGGTTGGATGGATTTATAATCTGAAGAAGCCTGAGTTGATTGAAGAAATGTCCAAAATATGGGTTACCAATCGAGGGAAATAGTGAAGATCTACGCTCTCGTTTTGTGACTTTCTTAAGGAGCCAAGGATTAGTTCGAACTCCCTCTACATATACAAAGAGTTTAGATAATACACTCTTAAGTGCTGAAAATACTGAGGTTCAGGGTACTTCAACTATTCCTGCTGCCTCTACTCTTAATACCAGAATGGAAGATTCCTCCCAACTTGAACTTGCCAGTTTTCGAGAAATCTTGGGTCTTTCTCAGAGCGCTAGTGCAGAAAAACAGTAAAAAGAGTTTTAGTTAATTTAAAAAATATGTCTTCATCCGAAACCAATCATATTCAGCAAGAACCTTTACAAACCGGCAAGCCAAAGTCCATATACACTTTTAAATCCTAATACGGCCGTTACTTACTTAGCTCCCCGAGATCCTATATTTACCACTACGGTACCAATAGATAACGGAGTTCAAAGTAACGAGTTTCGGGATACTGCCCCCATTAGCGCTAAAAATTCGGCCCATATATGCAATATTGCCAGGAAATGGAATCTGCATTATGAAGGAAATGGAGATCCAGTATCTTTCTTAGAGCGACTTGACGAGTTAATGGAATGTTACGATATATCCAAAGAAGAAATCTTAAGAGCTCTTCCCGAACTATTACGAGGAAAAGCTCTGTTGTGGTTTAGAAACCATAGAGAATTTTTGGGATAGTTTTGAGAATTTTCAGACTTCGTTTGAGATGCAATACTTACCACCAGGTTACCGACGCAATCTTGAGGATGAAATTCGCCAGCGTACACAAGGAGAGGCTGAACCATTTCGTAGCTTTATTGTGGCCATAAACCACACTAATTCGACGAAGAGGAGGATATAAACTAGAAGAAAAACTCGATCGTATTTATTGCAATATGAGACCAGAATATAAACTAATTATGAGAAGAGGGAATGTATATTCTATTACAGGATATGATAAAAGAAGCCGAATATTACGAAAGCTACGAAAGAGAGCGTCTTCTTTACAAAACCTCCACCTACCCCTGCACAAACACTGATCCCAGAAACTGCGTACTATTCCACAAAAAAATAAGCAGGTAAGCATGGAAGGAATGAGACATCGCCAGTACAACCCCACTCCCAGGATATGGACAGATAATGGAAACCGGGGACACCAACAATTAAGGCAGTCGGTTAGACCCAATTTGGTTCAAACGGTGCAATATTCACAAGCGGCTACTTTACAAAACGATCAGAAACAGTACAGGCTCGGCGAGGTAAAGTCAAATTCAGGTCCAGGACCTACAGTGAACCCTTCTACTAGGAATATCCGTAGAGAGGCTGTTCCAATTTGCTGGAACTGCGAAGAAACTGGACACAGATTCAGTGAGTGTACTAAACCTAAGAGACTCCGCTGCTATAACTGCAAAACGGAAGGTATCAAAACAACGGATTGCCGATGTAATTCGGGAAACGCTTTGTGGATCCCAGACCAAGGAGGTCAGCTGAGATCCCGATATCATTGCCCAACACGACCTCCAACGGGGAAAATCTCCTGTGCCGAAGAATTAACACATTACTCGGGTAGTTTCGGACTTGGGAATCTACGTGATTGTCGACCATATATAACTGTTAACATTCTTGGAAAAACATTTGACGCTCTGATTGATACTGGTGCTGCTATGGGTTAGCATAGTAGGCGAAGATTTAGTAGATCATTTAAAATATAATTCTATAAAACCCCTAAATACAAACATACCTTTGCAAATGGCCAATGGTTTTTAAAGCCTATGTAAAACACTCGTATTTGGTTAACTTGGAGGTTAACGAATCCCATATTGAGGCAAAACTCTTGTATGTTCCAAACCTTACTTCGTCGTTAGTATTGGGGATGGATATAATAAAGGAGTTAAATTTAGTTTATATAAACACACCGTCTTCAAAACGTGAAACGCAAAATGACGTCAATGATAGCAATATAAACTTAATCAAAAATTTGAGGGCAGATGAACATAAACAGTTGGATTTAACTCTACATAAGGAATCAGACAAGGATTTCTCGGCTATAATCACAAAACCCAAGAGACTGTCGATTTCCCTCTACTCAGCCTGAAACGTCCGAGCTCACAGCCACGCCTCCCCGAAGGTCGTCAGACTGTAGTGACGGCATGGGACCCGATGCTTGAAGACCCCAAAGAAGCCATCGACAATAATTATGAGGGAAACGAATCCTCGGTTACCTTTTCAAATCCGCCTGATAGTGAAGTTAAAAACGCAGTATCTACCTCAAATAGAACTGAGTTGTCTTTCAGGCCATGAAATGGATGAACTGAGGAAGGAAAGTGGTCCAACGCCAAACACATCGCATCAAGATGTTAACATCCAAAAAGAAGCCGCCGCCGAGGGATGACTTTGAAGATGGTAAATGAATGCGATGTGACGTTGTCGAGAGCATGTTCTCCATGCCTTTCGATCATGGAAGATTCAGAATGGGTAGACAACGAAACTAGGAATGGATTTCCAAGAAACGTCACCTAAGACAAACTTAAATTCCAGCACCAATTGCATTACCACAATTCGAGACACTCCACAATTAACCCAACCACCACAACCGGAGAAAAACTGAAGCCTACGCCCCAGAAGAAATAAAGCACGTCCTGGATTGCTCGTTGGACGTCAGAAACGTGCAGGCTGCTTCAAACAAACAAAAAAGATATCGTCCAAAAAAGGATTCGGGTTATTCAATCCGGACGGCACTTTTTGTCCGAATAGATGTGCGAAAGTTGCCACCTGAATTGCGCTGAATTGGTTATTCCAATAGTATATTTTTCCAAGAAGGAAATGTTTTTAATTTTTATTAACCGAAGATTAATATTTTGTTTTATTTAGTTCAAGGCAACTGAACTTTCTGCAGTGAAGTGTGTCTCTCTTTAAAAATTTGAAAACAGTTTATTTTTTTTTTTAGTTTTAACAAAATTATTATAAAAGGTCAGCCATTTTAAGTTTCGTTTTCATGTTTTCATTTCAAATTTATTACTGCATTTATATACATTTATCAACATATGGTGTTCTTTTTATTGTTTATATCATGTTTATTATAATTTAGTACACAATTTTGTTGTGTTCAGAAGAAAAGAATGTTAATTTGTTTATATTTTTAAGTAAATAATTCCTTTGTTAAATTTAGTTTCTACATCTTACTACTATAGTTTTACACTTTAAAATAGAAATTTGTAGAATTTAACTAAGATGTTTAATTTTGTTCGCTTTGTTCTCTTCCCGAAAGAAAGAGGGGGGTGTGTGAGGTACTAAAAAGTATAGTGCATTTTTTTTTATTATCTTGGGTCGTCCATTCAAGATTTATTGTGGGATTAGTTTTCCCGTCAACAAAGATTAACGGGATCGAGATGAAACAAGTTCGCCTCAGCTATCGTGCCACGGACATGTTCGCCGCTTGACGACGGGTTGCGGCATGAACGATAAGTCGCGCATGCGCTACAACGCAAACTCGTCAGACGGACCGGCCAGCAGAGGAGCGAGAGGTCATTCTACACACCATCCTATCACGACGATAAGACGTACACTGCGCTGCGATCTTAACCCTCACTCCTGCCGACTTGTTCGTGAGATACGGACGTATCGATTTCTTCTTGCTATTGGTAATATATTACTTCAATTACTATACTATACATAATTAAAACCTTTCATTAATATTCTGTATCGTTTTTATATGTTGTGCCACACGAAATTTACTAATAACGTATTATTCTTGGTATTCTTTTCCTTTACTTACTTTCTTACTTAATCTATGTTCGTGAAATAATACGGACCTAACCTTTAAATTTAGGATTATTGGTTCTTTACGTTACTTACTTACTTTCTTACTTAATCTATGTTCGTGAAATACGGACCTAACCTTTAAATTTAGGATTATTGGTTCTTTACTTTACTTACTATCTTACTTAATCTAATGTTCGTGCAATACGGACCTAACCTTTAAATTGGTTATTGATATTATTGGCTCTTTACTTTACTTACTATCTTACTTTAATCTATGTTCGTGCAATACGGACCTAACCTTTTAAATTGTTTATCGGTATTATTGGTTCTTTGCTTTACTTACTATCTTACTTAATCTATGTTCGTGAAATACGGACCTAACCTTTAAATTTAAGATTAGTGGTTCTTTACTTTACTTACTATCTTACTTAATCTATGTTCGTGTAATACGGACCTAACCTTTAAATTTGGTATTAGTGGTTCTTTACTTTTTACTTACTATCTTAGTTGAATCTATGTTCGTGCGATACGGACCTAACCTTTAAATTGTTTATTGGTATTATTGGTTCTTTACTTTAACTTACTATCTTACTTAATCTATGTTCGTGCGATACGGACCTAACCTTTAAATTGTTTATTGGTATTATTGGTTCTTTACTTTACTTACTATCTTACTTAATCTAATGTTCGTGCAATACGGACCTAACATTTAAATTGGTTATTGGTATTATTGTTTCTTTACTCTTTACTTACTATCTTACTTAATCTATGTTCGTGCGATACGGACCTAACCTTTAAATTGTTTATTGGTATTATTGGTTCTTTACTTAACTTACTATCTTACTTAATCTATGTTCGTGCAATACGGACCTAACCTTTAAATTGGTTATTGGTTCTTTACTTTACTTACTATCTTACTTACTTAACCTATGTTCGTGCAATACGGATCTAACCTTTAAATTTGCGTATTATTGGTTCTTTACTTTACTTACTATCTTACTTAATCTATGTTCGTGCAATACGGACCTAACCTTTAAATTGTTTATCGGTATTATTGGTTCTTTACTTAACTTACTATCTTACTTAATCTATGTTCGTGCAATACGGACCTAACCTTTAAATTGGTTATTGGTTCTTTACTTTACTTACTATCTTACTTAACCTATGTTCGTGCAATACGGACCTAACCTTTAAATTGCGTATTATTGGTTCTTTACTTTACTTACTATCTTACTTAATCTATGTTCGTGCAATACGGACCTAACCTTTAAATTGTTTATCGGTATTATTGGTTCTTCACTTTATTTACTATCTTACTTAATCTATGTTCGTGCAATACGGACCTAACCTTTAAATTGGTTTATTGGTTCTTTACTTTACTTACGATCTTACTTAACACTATGTTCGTGCAAATACGGACCTAACGAATAGACTATTGCTCTGGGTCTACACTTTTCTTACTTTAATATTTGTAAATACGATACTGACCAAACATTATATATTGTTCTTAGTGTTGATATTACTTTTGCTCATACTATTTTACATAGCATACAGTGTGTGTTGCGATTTGAGGTAGCTTTGATTTAGATAGAGATCTAGGTAGTTACACTTTTGTCTTTTCTTTAATTGATGATAGTAAATATCTTATTTAACGACGTCATTTTATTTCAAATTCTTAATTTTTTCAAGGCCAGTTGGGTAATGATGGTTTACTAAATGCTTGAAGACGTAACCACCACCTTATGGTGATAGCAATATATCTGAAACCCAACTGACATACATAATCCATAAGAATAAAATTTAGACCCCTGGATCGAATCCCCGCTTGATTGGGCTCATCTAGGGTATGGCAACATACGTGTTCATTCTTAACGGCAAAAAGGGTTTGTGTTGAGAAAAGATCACGTCACAATTTATGTAAAAAAACTTTAAGAGATGTTTTTCTTTTGATATAATTTGAGAAACATGTAAATGTAGGTATTCCAAATAATTATCTAAAATGATGCCTTCACACTAAGTATTCCAGCTCAGGTTCATCTGATCCCAGTTTATGTGACGCTGAGAGAGAGAGGTTACTGAAGAATGGTTTGTTACCAGCAACTGTAACCTCTCTCTCTGTCTGGAGATTTACCACCTTCCTATTGTCGTTTTAAACTTTTCTCTAATAGTATCTTGTTCGTATGTAGTGGATTTATTCATACTTTTATCCTATTATAGATGTTCGTTGCCTCTAATTTTATATTAAACAATAAAAGTCACTGACAAAACCGAAAAGAAGGAAATAAGTTGAAATTTCATAATTAATTTTACGTAAAAACCTTGAATTCTTTGCATCAGAAGGAAAGTTAATCTAAGTAACACTGGGAAAACACTGTTTTAAACGACATAAAATATAAAATGCAAGTTTATATTTATTATTTTCTTAGTTGTTTCATTCTCACTTGTGTGAATGAAACAAGTGTATTTCAAACACATTGTATTTCAAACAATGAAACAAACACACACTTGTGTGTGCCTAAAAAATTGGAAGGGTACCTATTTGAAAATCAATTATTCAAACTTCTTTATTATGTAATGGTTAAAAAGTAAATACAAAATTATTTATATTTTATAAAAATTTTATTTATTCTACAAAATAATTTAATTCAACGTAGCACCCAAATTTTATCATTCATGTTCTTTATGACTCTCTTGCTCTTTAATTCTTGGTATTCAAATCAGTCCTTCTCTTTGAGCAATATGAGAAGAACACATAAAATTCCCAAATAAAAACACTTAGAACAATTATTCCATAATGATGGACTATGGAGTATCCGACAGTGCATATAAACAGAACGAATGAGCTATCAAACAAACGACAGAACAGTCGCATGGGCTTCAATATAACTTTATATGCGGAGATAAACTGACTCCTGTCTTCGACTAAGAGGAACTCATAAATCTCGTTTTAAGTTCCTTGGACCTTTCTATCGAATGTTACCGTATAGACTAAGAGTAAACAACACATTTGTTAAGTAGAACCTGTAGGGCCTACAACATTTTGGACTTGATTTGAATTACTTATAATTATGCCAAAATGCTAGCAATATTTTGTGAAGTTCGGGAATTATTTCGTCACAGTTATTTTTTATACATTTCTATTCATAATGCGTTTATATAAAACTTGCGTATCAATGTAAACATTATATAAACTGATAAAGTAAATGTGAATAAGTGTAACACATTATTTATACATATGAGTAAACAGAAACCCATTTTCCGCTTACAGTGAATACAAAATTATTAGACCTTTCCAGACTTGATTTAAAATTTACGATGTATTAGTTGTGTGTGACATATATTATATACGACTGTATTAAAATACCATATGATAATGCATTAACGACATGATTTAGAGCGTACAAGTCTCAAAATAGCTACTCAAAATTTATATTTTACGCAGTATTCCTGCTGTAAAGTGAGTGGAACTATTACTTTACCGAGCTAAGAGAAACAACCTCTTTATTTCCAAGAGATGTATTCAAGCCCAAAACTGTTTTACGGTCGCTTTGCACGCAATGCTACAGTTTACATTATTTTACGTCGACGCTTGTTCCTATGTGTTGCGTTACTCTCTCTTCCTTTTCATGGATTTGCTTCTTTGTGGAAAATAACGTCTATATTATATGATTTCTTGTTAGCAAAATCAAGCACCATCATTACTTTATCACATTCATACACTGCACTATAAATATTATAAATTCGAAAGTGAGTTTATTTGTTTTTTAGAATTTTATGTAAAATATTCAACCGATTAAACTAAAGTTTTAAATGGAACGTTCTTAGAATCAATATTTAACATATAAGTCTAATAATATTTTGGGAAATCCCTCCAATTTACGCCCCATTAGGCTCTGAATTTGTGAAAAATACTATGGCCTCTAAAGTGGCACTACAACAAAACATATATTAAAAAGGCTGTTCAATGTAATCGTTCGTTCTTTGTAAATACTATTTTATGAAAGCAGCATTATCATGGCTTTAATTACTTTAACCACTATTTTCAAATTATTTGATAGTTAAAGTGTAGAGCAACCTTCATAGTCATAACAATTCTTACTTCAATTATTTCTACAACCGCTGTTGAGCACAAAGTAAAAAAATATCAAGATATAAAATTAAAAACTTAGTAAAATATACTAATTTCAACAAATATTTGGTAAGCAGAACTGGTTCAGGACTGTAATGCAAATATAAAAGACATAGATTTAAATCTATCTTTGAGTAATAAAATTTAAGACTGTTATAGGACACATCTTTGTTTGTCTTTTGTCAGATGTATACTTCCAGGATCTATGTATATAAATAAGGCAAATATAAAATAAGGCAAAATTAAATTTTGAACATAAATAATAAGACCTACGTAAACTGCGAAGTTCATAATTTTTTTTATATTTGACAGTTTTTTTGGACGTGGGATTTTTTTTTTTTTTTTAAGGAGAAAGCCGATCTCCTATTATGCCTTATTCTGCTGCCCGTCCTCATGGACCACTGGCCTGTGCGAGGATCTTATCAAACAGAATAAGGGGGGAGAGTCGATACACAGTACAAGGTCGATGGTACTGATAACAAAGTGCAACGGTCACAGACAGGATTCGAACCTGCGCTATCTCTAAACGCAGACACAAAGTCCAACGTCTTAGACCACTCGGCCATCGGCACTCCCCAATTGTATAAGAGGACTGGGTAATTCATAATAGCTTTATAAATACACGTTTAAATGTGTCACTGAATATACGATAAAATACATAACTAGAATCATTATATTTTATATATAAGCACATTATTCTAAAAAAGGATTTGGGTGACAAGAATTCTGTTTATGACAATTGTCTACTACAAATGTATTTCCGCGCTCACCCCTTGTTCAAAAGCCTAGTTATAATCATTACACAAATTTTGGAAGTTTAATATGTGTGAATAATACTGACATTGGGTGGATACTAGGATTTCAGACATTTTCCATCGTTAAAAGTAACAATAAAGTATAAAATAATCGCTTTGAAGGTTTGAAATGTCCTGCCTTTTTTAGGTTAAAAACATCTCTAAGGTTACAAAATATTTAAAATCTGATATGGACTTCGCACACAAAGTTAATATTTCGAGTGAATACGTGTTACATAATGAACTGCATTAATTCCAGGCTAGATTAAAATGAACCCAACTGATGTCACTACTACTCAGGAGCAAAGAGTAAAAACACGTCACACCTGAACTTGTGAAGGTGTAGCAATAAACGCATTGATATTTTTGTATTGCGCTTATCTAAAACTAAGAAGGTGAAAACCCAATATAAATAGTAAACGGTATTGTCCTGATTTAGCGACTGGTTACATACATTATCCTTCCCGCCAGTCACAAAGTGAAATTTGCCGTGTCTAGAGGAAGTTAGTCTCTGTATGCACCCTTCCAACCGCATGTATGATTGTAGTCCCATGGTTGAGCTGTGGCTCCTGAATAAACATGTCCCACAGCAAACTATGTCTCTGTGAGTGTCCATTTATAACAACTGGGTTTAAAAATTACTCTTTCTTTGCACCTCTAGATAATTATTTATCCAAATTTCCGTCTCGAAGTCTTAAGCACAAATGATATCTGGCAGGTGCGAGCATTTGAAATAATATTGTAAATATTAAGGGAACAAATTTATACTTAGCTCTTAAACAAAAGAGTGTTTTATCTTACTCTGCCACGCAAGGGAAGGTAGGTCATTAGGTATGTAGTTAACTTTTCAAGGCAAACGTGAATGAAGTAAGAAAACCCAGCCTTTGAATCAGTCAAACTAAAGTTACATAAAACTTTTTTCAGTTTATAGATTCGTGGACACATAATTATTTTTTTAACTAGGTCAAAAGCCTCCATTTTCAAAACTTTAGGGGATAGGGAAATTAAATAAGTGTTTTAAACTACTTAAGGTTACACAAAATGTTTTTTATTTTTGTTTATAATATATAAGTACACTAGTTTACTACTGATACAAACATGTTTCTACCCCTCCTAAAAATCCGGTTTAATACCCGTCATCACTATCTTGGTCATTGTAATACACAATTTATTCTTCAGTCCTTACTCAGTGTAGCGAAAAAACCGAAATTAGGAGGTGTAATAATGTATTTATTTTTTCAGTAATCATACGTGGCAATATTTGTAAAAAGTATCCCAACATTAAAAACTACATTTTAAAAATTTATAAGTTCTATTGAAAATAAATAGTTCAGGATAATTTAAACTTCAAGCCATGTAACGAAATATCTTGTAATTGAATTTTTTGCCAAAAGTCAAACAAAAATTTTGTATTTCTCCAATAAGCGTTTCTTTGATAAAGTAACGTTTTACTTCTTTTCAATTATAATACACTTATTTGCAAGAAGTTATTTATAAAATAGCTATAATAAATAGCTAAAATAAAAAGCTACCTGGTTACCATACAAAACGTAAACTCTAAATATGCCAATAAAAAATAATAACGAATGTATTAATACAGTTTAAAATATATTTAATATAAAATTATAAACCTCAACAAACTATATACTTTTTTCTGCAACACGTAAAAGGACTCTTATAAGGAGCACTACTTTTACAAAGTATGAATTCTTTTAAAACAGATTATTTATTACTTTTTTTATATGTTTACCTATTATTTACCGACCATTCTTAAGAAGCGCTTATTAAATATTATCATCCTCCCCCATGATCCTTCAGCAGAATCCTTCCATTACAGATAATAATCTGCTAGACCTCACACTATAAGGGACGTCCCTGGACAATGAAGCTAACTACCGGTACAACTGTAGGGGAACTCTAACATTAGTTCTTTCAAATTGTGTAACACAGTTTCTACTGTGTGAGCATCGTCTTGATCAGTAAATCAGAGTTAACTAGCGAATAGATACAAGAAGAAAAACAACGACGTAAAAGTATATTTTACTTTTTTGTCAGTTGTCTCCAGTGAGCGTAGTAGGTTGTAATATACATGGTAGTAGTATGTTATATATTATATAACGCTAAGCATGCTTCTAAAAATTTCAGTACACAGCTCCTGTAACTTCTGATGTGGAACAAACAATAGTACATAGAAGAGATGTTTATATTTTATCAGACTATAGAGACATTGCGTTTATCCTACGAATATAGTACGGGTTCAATAGCGTTTAATCAATTTCCTTTGTTTTACATTCAAAACCATACAATATATTCTTTGCTATGTTGGAAATTTCGTTTTATTAAACAGTAAAGTAAATAAAGTTTATAAACCGTTATTTAGTTGAATTATTTCTTGTTATAACCTCTCCACAGTTTATTAATTCTAGTGTTATGTTTATGTAAAGATCATATAGTATTATATTTTCTGGTTTACATAGAATGAAAAAAATTATCGTTAAACCTTACCCAAATCTAATAGGGTGTCATGTACCATTAATGGAATTCCATATTATCTTTATGGAAATTAAGCTTTTTTGCATATTTTTCAATTTAGACAATCAGTTTTATTCTCGAGATTTTATAGTTTGCTAACATCTACCACAAAGTATATTTATAAAATAAATGAAAAAGTTATTTTGAGGAGGAGTTAGGCCTATTTTTGCTGTCCTCTTCTAACTCTATCTTGATATATGATATACCCTTTTAAATGTATGTATTTACGTATCCTGAGAAAATATTCTCACAATTGTATTGTATTGGTCTTAAATGTAATAAAACGGTACCTGCAATAATAAGGATAACATCCTACCCCAAAAAAGGTAATGTGGCGATTAAAAACGAATAACTATCTATTTGTGTTTTTTTCATATCTAATCACGCATAGTCAAACTGTATTTTATTGCTCTAACTGTGTAATTAAAACGGTACCCTCCAATACTAAGGAAAACATTCTACCCCAAAATGCTAAGGTGGCGATTAAAAACGAATAACTATCTATTTGTGTTTTTTCCACATCTAATCACTCATAGTCACATATAAATGAGTTACTGGTTGATGGTACCTGGTCACGGCACCGATAATCGATATAACTGACCAAATCATCACGTCGCATATGCACTAAGAATATGAAATAGTAGATTATACTCTTGGACGTATGAAAGAAATGTTATATTGATTTAATAAATAACAATCTAGATGAATATAGATGTAATAGTTTATTTAAGTCGTATGGCTTAAACGCTTTTCTTGTTGAGAGAAGTTTTACTACCGATCTTAAGATTAAGGTTGTGTATTCACACCATACAATTTGCCGCTAGGCTCCTGATCTAAAGTTTTTCAACTCACTAAGTTATGTTGAACCGCTAATGTCCCAGATCAAATCAAGTAGCAGATAATTGCCAAAGTGGAATCAGCACACTCTGCCAAACTACTCAGCATAGTCGTTCTGGCACTTCTGATAGTAGCAGTGCGTCAAGACTTTGAAGACGAGAAACAAAATTGAGCCAAAAATAGATTATTATCTGAGGTGAAGTTACTACAATGTTGTTACAAAAGTAAGCTACTATAAGTAGATCAGCAAATGTGTCAATAAATTTAAGAATTAAAATCGATCGGTCATTAACCTTTTGCTCACATGTGCCCTAACATCTTTCAACTAGTTTATTAGCAAACAAATTGACGAGCAGTGCAAATCCGCAGAAGTGACGTTTGCGAAGCTTGCACGGAAGGACCGTGCTGTTTTACGTCTTGTGATTCAAATTGCGTTGCCTAAGAACACTTCCTATGTTTTATTTATAAATATTTCGTTAAATAAAACACAACCATTGGCAATGTATAACACTAATTTACTTATTCTCTCTATTTTTCTTGTTTGGATTATTTATGAGCTTACAGATTTTCACAGTTTAATAAGATTTTTAATACTAATTTCTCCTCTCATATTTTACGTTAATATATATGTATATAACATTACTATACCACCAAAAGATATTAAGGGGTAACTAAAGTGGCCTCGATGTTTGTTAATGATTCTTTGTTATCTTAAAGGAATTTATAACGTTCTTTAAAGTTGTATAAAAGGTGTTATTTTATAAACAGACTAATAATTTTATTTCTGTCTATTGTTGGATAAAACTGCAATGTAAATTCAGAAGTTCCAAACATACATAATGTATTGTAAAGCCCAGTGAAACGTACAAATGTATGCAGTAAAGAGGGAACTGCAATCCGGACTAAACGCGCTCACCTTGTGTGGCTTGTATCAATATTGTACAGTTTAATCAACCAAGCGGGCTTGTCATATATGAATCTTGCTGGACCGCGTGTGTGGTTTAGTTTACAAATGTGATGCAGTAAAAAGGGAACTGCAATCCGGACTAAACGCTCTCACCTTGTGTGGCTTGTATCAATATTGTACAGTTTAATCAACCAAGCGGGCTTGTCATCTATGAATCTTGCTGGACCGCGTATGTGGTTAGTTTACAAATAGCATTCATGCCAGCATTAATTTCCGTGCCGCTATCCTCTGCATCAATTAATTCCAAAACATAAACTAACCGTAAATCTTCTAGAAATTTAATTTAACAATGATTACAATTAATATTTTATTTACAATTAATATTTATTTATAAACTAATTGTGAATAACTAATAACTTTTAGCTTATCATTAAAAAATTTAACAAACACGATAAGTATCGCAAATCTCTTTTTCGATACAATCTGCTTATTTTTATGACCATACACCACTGTTTCGGAACCATCGGCCTTACACTGTATCGAATTCCATTCGTATTATGTTTAATAACTTCCCTGCTCATACTAAAGCACACGAGAGCGTAAACATGAAATTTTTAAAAGGTATCAGCTTCTTCTATATACAAGGTATGTAAATTGAGTCTGTTTTGCATTATAGTGTTTTGTAACACCTTTTCAAGGACAAGAAATACTTTTTATTATAATTTTATTTGGTGTGATTTTACTTTGTAATTCCTTTCCTTTGTTACTTACAACTACCTTTTGCTCACATTTACCATATAGAAAGTAAAGTTTTTTCTAGATCTCGGCTACGTAACTATTCTGCTTGTAACTGACCAGTTTAACCTACCATTGAACTGGTCAGTTATACACTTATTGAAGAATGAACACTTATTGTACTTCTATGAACATTTAAAAACTTAAGCACAGTTTAGGGCAATCTTAGCAGTTGATTCCAATGTACAAAACTGTTCTTGAAATGAGTAGAGAATCAGCAGGTATAATATAACTGAGAATAATCTGAAATTTTCCAATTCACGCTCTAATCAAACTCTTGATTCACAAGGATTGTCATACAAATTTATCTTTCATTGTATAAACATTTTATATTTCATTATAGTCCCTATCCATTATTTTTTGTTTTTTTTTTCCATTACATTGACGTAAATACGTTGTCTGAATAGAAAGAAAGAAACCGAGGATCACAGTCAACAACAGCAACACTCTCGGTTGGTTGAAACGGCGAAATTAAAACATCAAAAATTGATTATTAATCGACAGTAATGGCTTCTTCGTCAATGTGAAACTACATTGAAGTGGGACATTTTCGTTCCTAATACACTCCAGTCATATGTGGGAGGGAACTTGATTTTCGTCATAAGTCATGTATATTAAAAATAAATAATGAAAATGGTATATTTTAATAAATTAACATGAGTAGTTAATAGCTTGTCTAGATGTCTTGTAAACTTTAACAGTATTAATGCTAACCATTACATAAATACATTATGCCTTTAAAAATGTATTCTTAAAAGTCCATAAATAAAAAACTGGATGTCTATAGAAAATGATTATTTTGTACCCATAACAAACTCTTCAACTCCCAACATCTAATAAAAAATATAAAATTTTACTCAACTCTTATAAGTAGTAACATTATTTATAAAATTGGTTTTTAATTGTATTTATATATTTGTTTTCAAAGACATAGTGAACAATGAAAGCTAAAAATTGAATTGGTAATGCAATTTGTGATAATAAAGATATTCTATGTAACCTAAATTTTTTAATTTTAATATTTAATGGTGCTTTTTATATATAAAGTAAAGTAAATATGTCTTATTTATCAGGCAAAGTAAGGGCTGTAAGTCATGTCTAACTCTTAACTTAGGAAATAACGGCTTAGAAATGACTTCCGAACTTTCACCTTCGTCGGGCAGGCGAACTGCTTTCAAGGCCAGGATCTCTCAGCGGTCACCCATCCAAGCAGCAGCTACGCTTGACGTTGATTGATCCGGTTACCTTGCGATAACCGTTGTACCCACTACACTACGCCACTGGCAACCAATATATTGCAAGCTTTTAAACGAGCGTTGTACACATGTTTAGTTATCAATTGCATAGAATGGTGTGAATAAATACGCTGTGGGAACTACCTACCAATCAGTCTAACCGATAGTCAGCTGAGTGAGTTTTCTATTACAGTTTGAGATTCTGTTATACTATAGAGCTATCTTACACATGTTTAGTTATCAATTGCATAGAATGTGAATAAAATACGCTGTGGGAACTGCCCTATCAATCAGTCTACCGATAGTTCAGCTGAGAGAGATTTGTATTACAGTTTGAGTTTCCTGTTATACTATAGAGCTCACTTACAACATGTTTATTCATCAATTGCATAGAATGTGAATAAATGACGCTGTGGGAACTGCCTATCAATCAGTCTACCGATAGTCAGCTGAGAGAGATTTGTATTACAGTTTGATTTCTTGTTATACTATAGAGCTATCTTACACATGTTTAGTCATCAATTGCATAGAAATGTGAATAAATACGCTGTGGGAACTGCCTATCAATCAGTCTAACCGATAGTCAGCTGAGAGAGATTTCTATTACAGTTTGAGTTTCTGTTATACTATAGAGCTATCTTACACATGTTTAGTTATCAATTGCATAGAATGTGAAATAAATACGCTGTGGGAACTGCCTATCAATCATCAGTCTACCGATAGTCAGCTGAGAGAGTATTTCTATTACAGTTTGAGTTTCTGTTATACTATAGAGCTATCTTACACATGTTTAGTTATCAAAATTTGCATAGAATGTGAATAAATACGCTGTGGGGAACTGCCTATCAATCAGTATAATACCCGATAGTCAGCTGAGAGAGATTTCTATTACAGTATTGAGTTTCTGTTATAACTATAGAGCTATCTTACCACATGTTTAGTTATCAATTTGCATAGAATGTGAATAAATACGCTGTGGGAACTGCCTATCAATCAGTCTACCGATAGTCAGCTGAGAGAGATTTCTATTACAGTTTGAGTTTCTGTTATACTATAGAAGCTATCTTACACATGTTTAGTTATCAATTGCATAGAATGTGAATAAATACGCTGTGGAATCTACCTATCAATCAGTCTAACCGATAGTCAGCTGAGAGAGAATTTCTATTACAGTTTGAGTTTTCTGTTATACTATAGAGCTATCTTACACATGTTTAGTTATCAATTGCATAGAATGTGAATAAATACGCTGTGGGAACTACCTATCAATCAGTCTACCGATAGTCAGCATGAGAGAGATTTCTATTACAGTTTGAGTTTCTGTTATACTATAGAGCTATCTTTACACATGTTTAGTTATCAATTGCATAGAATGTGAATAAATAACGCTGTGGGAACTGCCTATCAATCAGTCTATACCGATAGTCAGCTGAGAGAGATTTTCTATTACAGTTTTGAGTTTTCTGTTATACTATAGAGCTATCTTACACATGTTTAGTTATCAATTGCATAGAATGTGAATAAATACGCTGTGGGAACTGCCTATCAATTCAGTCTACCGATAGTCAGCTGAGAGAGATTTCTATTACAGTTTGAGTTTCTGTTATACTATAGAAAGAGCTATCTTACACATGTTTAGTTATCAATTGCATAGAATGTGAAATAAATACGCTGTGGGAACTGCCTATCAATCAGTCTAACCGATAGTCAGCTGAGAGGAGATTTCTATTACAGTTTGAGTTTCTGTTATACTATAGAGCTAATCTTTGTGTTTTAAAATTGATATTGTGATTATCTATTCACAAAGTCTTGTGCTGTGGTAAAAATAAACAACATTAATTCAATCCACTCGTTTGGAATTAATCAATTCGTAATGTACAACGAATATGATTAGTTTAATCACGGTAAAGATAAATTCAAGAATCAAGGTAGATTTCTTTTTCATTAAATAAAACAGTGTTTTTGTAAATTGCATTCGTAATTACTAAAATAAATTTATACAATTAAAATCTCCAAAACCGATCTATATTAAAAACTCAGATATTTATTAAGTTTATAAAAAAAGCTTTTATTCCTAAAACCAATTAGACAGAACTGTACTACCTTCTCTCTGGTAACTAGTAACTGATTTACGTATTCTAGTAATTTTCTTTTTAACAGAAAACGGGGTTGTGGATGTTTATGGATTTTTGCTATCCTTATCTAGTACTAAATGGGGGAAAAAAGGTCTTGCTTGGATTTTCTTTTGTGTTGTAACATATTTATGTATATGCGCAGTGATCATTAATATAATTTACATTGTTCTGGACAAAAAAAAAAAAACATTAAGAATCCAGATAAGGTTACAAGCCATAGTCATTATTTTAAAATTAGTTTAACTTGTCCGCACGTGATCCGTTGGGGTTAAAACCACATAATGTTATTTTTTTTTTTTTTTTTTTTTTTTTTTTTTTTTTTTTTTCAGGTGATGGCAGAGTTTCCCCATGAGCGTATTCCATGGGAGGATTAGATCCGAAGTATGCCATGACTAGGAATACTGAGATTACAAATGTTTTTAATTTTTTCAAAAGAAATTTTCTTGTTATTTTTTTTACACTTAATGTTTTCATGTTAATCCCAACAGAGTTTTGTATCAGAATTTAATACTAGAAGCTCTAATGATATAATATTATTGACATAGATTTTCGGCACATAAATAATGAAAGTTATTTGTCTTCAATTCTGTATAAACAAGATCTATGTTTATAATAAAAAAAACGGGAATAATAGCAATAATTTAATAATCGCTTCCCTCTTTCAAGTGCCCTACAACTAGAATACATAAATATAAATTACTTTGGGTTTTTCTATTATAAACCCAAAATTTTTTATAGTTTTCTACGGTCGCTTAATATTTTCCGATATTCTCTAAGTACTTTTGGTCTGTTAATTTTCTAGAGTAAAGGTATAACAACTCCTTTGGGTTCTGTTGTATTCCCCATTCAATTACTTTTATTTTCAAACATATATCAACTTGCCTGCATCTCCCCTCATAAAATGTAATGATTGTGTTGATGTATTAAACTTTATTGTAAAGGCTAAAAAGAACTTATCTGCAAGCTTTGAGAGACGGGAGAACAATTATTAAACCAGATCATTACGTATAAATATAGTCTTTCTTAGAGCAATCTAAAAGAATTTTGTTAGCCACATTAGGCCTTATGCAAGAACAATGTATTAGCTATAAACTTTGGTTCAAAAAATAAACTTTATAATATACTACCGAACCTGAAGCTATTTTAAAATTTATTCTCATAAAACATACATCCAGCAAACAGTACATAAATTGCTTAAAAATTTTTTAAAATATGTGCTATTTAAAAATTTTTAAAATACTTTTATTATACTAGTTTTGAATACAGAATTTTTCAAGACTCATCTATGTTTTTAAACAATACCGCCCACCTAAAATTGCGTACAGTTCAGAACAAGGTAGCAATGAAAATAAACCCAAGGAGTAATGTAAGTTCAGGGTATCGTTAGTGTAGCCCAAGTGATATGAAGGGGTCGCTGGAGTAATTGAGTAAAATTAGAGCTGTAGCGTGCCGCGGGCCATTGTTAGGAGATTGGCATCAGTTCTTGTACCTTATTTGGGAATCACAAACAGCACCTATATCCGGCTGTTAGCCATGAACACATTTGTGTGACAGGTGGCATTAACAAGGTAGAAACTGCCGCAGCTTGGGATTAACCCACTTAGCAAGCCATTCATTGACTACGTTTCCCAAAGCACCTCACACGTATTACATACTTATGTAAATTCGGTTACCGTTTAAAATTCTATTGTTTTATAAAAAAATAATATTTTCATTTTTGTTTATCTATGACACAATGTTTGGAAATGTATGATAAGTACAACTTTATATGTGGTAATTCTTATAATTTTTTTTTTTAATTTTAAAGAAGATTAATTTTTTAACATGTTTTCCTTTATATTAATAACCTCATGATAAATAATTTAAACATGATTATACAAATAGTTTACACACACACACACACACACACACACACACACACACACATATATATATATATAAATAAATAAATTATATAGGCTATATTATAAATATGACTAATTACGTAATTACGAAAATTTTTGGACTAAAATAATTGTGGATTTTTGGGTTTTCGACGAATAATTAAAGGTCGTATTTTGCGAATCAAAATTTCATACGTTACGTGTTTTATTTGGTTTTGTTTGAACATTGCAAGTTGCGTGGATGTTGGGTATATTTCAAGACAACCCGTCATATAATACTGAAATACTGCTAATACTATTTGTGCACTGGGATCTTAGTTATCTATGA